>NW_003852433.1:14881328-15016674 GCF_000181295.1 Otolemur garnettii
GGGCACAGCGTGCAGACCTCTCTGCTGAAGCTCAGGCTGTTTCCTGCTGCTGCCCATTTGGGCTTCCTCCCTGTTGCCTCAGATGCCAGGGCCACAGCACAGAAAGCCCCCAATAGCCAAAGATTTTTAACTAGGAAATTAAACTCTGCAGGAAGCTAAGCCAAAACTGAGTCATGGAAGACCCCGAGTCACAAACAAGTCTTTATCCCGGTGATAAAACATCTCAGCATCACCACCCCAGAAGACATATTGGCTTTTGCTGGTCTTGGCAGGAGAGACCCATATTCCAGCTCGTATTGCACGTTGGTCAGCCAGCATCAGGAAAAACATCAGCACGTGGGCCCTGACCTCTAAACCTCAGCTATGGATCTATTAATAATTAGGCCCCGAGATCAGTATTTAAGCCTGCAGCCCTGTTGGGAGCTACTGCATAGGGGATTGTTCTTAAAATTTATGGTGCATTTAAATCACTTGGAGAGAGCATCCAACATTCAGAGAATGAGGTTGGGGTAAGGCTTGGGAACCTGGACTTTCAAGTGGTTCCTTATACGATTCTGCTGCTGGTGAATTCCAGGCTACACTTTGAGAAAGGCTGTGGTAGGAGAGGAAGTGGTAATGCACATTCCATGGGAAAATGCTCTCCTCGCTAGGGTAAGTGGGGAAAACCCCAAAACCCAGGCTGCAGGATTGTGAGCAGGGTGTAAATTTGGGTTTGAAACACACTCACCTGAATTACCTTCACTGCATGCACTCACAGAGAAAACTGGGAAGCAAAAGCACCTAAATACAGTAATTCTCACAGGGTGCTGGGGTGATAGGTAACTATTATTTCCTTCTTCAAAGCCTCCTGTCCTTATTCCCTGCTAAGCACCTGATGAGCTGGACTCCTCTGGACTTTCCTAACTTTCTTACAATAAGCACCTTTACGTTAGAGAAGATAGTGCATTTCAAAGATGGAGACTGTGCAGGTGAAGGATTAAAAGACACAAGGTTGAACCATCCTACCTCTCATTCAGACAATGGCCTTAAAAAACCTAATTTCTGGGTCCCCCTTTCCCAGACCATACTAGGAGGAGTCAGATGAGATGAACCTCCAGTTTCCTCAATGGACAGATTCAGGGATTCCCAGATTCTGAGGTCGAAACATCAAGATTTCTCCTTTTTGAAACTGAAGGACCCTCAATGAATAAGAGCAGATGGGTCTGCCGTGGCTGCCCCGCTTTGTCTGGCTGTCTGGTTTTGTTTGCTTGTTTAATGTCTCCACCCTCCTCCCCAACATTAAGTGCCCAATTAGCTGGACACTGTAAATGGCTGTCACTCTCTACTTGTGTCTTTACATGCCTGATTAACTTTATGATGACTACTTGTGCCTGGGCATCCAGGCAACATCCATCACCAGGCTGAGCGCTTAAGGGGAACTGTGGGTCACTCAGTGAAATTGGGTGGGTGCCTCCCACTTCCTGGGATGCTTTCAGAGCCACTACAAAGGGTAGGTCCCCAACTCTGGGCACCAATGGATGATCTCTGGAAGTGGTGGGAAGTGGATTCCCGACTTCGTCTGACTGCCCATACAAATTGAGGCAGGTGGGCTATTCATCTGCTCTACAAATATTGACAGATCATGAGGGTGAGCAAAACAGATGAGGTCCCTGCCCTCACAGAGCTGGCTTTCTAGTGAGGGCCTCAGACATTATTTAAAACTGCACAGATCACCATAATAATTGTAAATACGCTGAAAGATGAATATGGGCAGCTGCAAGAATTTGTAGGGGGCAGTCAGGATGGGGGCCTCAAGGGAAGGGAGGGAATGCCACATGCAAAGGAGGCAAGAGATGCTCAGCTCAGCAGGGTGCTGGGTGACAGCAGAGAGGCTGGAGAGATGGCAGGAGCCACTCCAGGCAGGGTCTTGAGTCTAAGCGTGCCAGGACAGGACTCAATGGCTTTAAGCGGAGGAGGTTCAACTTCCTCTAGTACAGTGAGAGTTGCAGATGCTGTAACCATTCCAGGTAACATGAGGCAGGTGTGTCTGTGGACTTCCTCTACCCACGTGGCTGAACAGGTCTTTTGAAACTACAAGACTGGCCCAAATGGGTCTAACTCAGTGGTGGTAAAAGAGCACGTCACAAGGAGGACCGCGACCTGCCATCACGTGCCAGCAGGCTTCTAGAACTCACTCCTGTTTCCTATTACTGCTATGATAAATTACCACCAATCTGTGGCTTAAGATAATATCTGCTTATTATCTTAACAGTTCTGGGGTCAGATGCTCCCCACAGGTTTTACTAGGCTACTGTCAAGGTGTTGACAGGGCTTTGTTCTTTCTAGAGGCTCTAGGGGAAAGTTGGTTCTAGAAGCTGCCTGCATTCTTGGTTCTTGGCCCCTTTCTCCATATTCAAAACCAGCAGTATAGCATCTTCCAATCTCTCATCAATCTGTTTCCTCTCATAAGGACCCTTGTGAAGATGCAGGGTCTACTTGCATACTGCAAGATAATCTCTCCAACTCAAGATCTGCATCTGAATCACATCTACAAAGACCCTTTTGCCAAGGGAGGTAACGTATTCATGGGCTTCAGGGATTGGGATCTGGACATTTTTAGGGGGTAGGGAGCATTGACCCTGCCCCCCTCAGCCACCCAGAAATGATTTGGGTCTGAATCCAACTTTAGCCCTCTCCTCTGCAAGCAAGATTTGGGCAATTCCTTCCTGACTGCCTGTGAGTGTCAGATAAGCCAAGCTTTGAGCTCTGCAAGCTGCCAATCACCTTCTCCAGGTGTAAACTCCCTATGAAGGCACACCAGCACACACACACACATTCTTGCAGAACTTAAGAATACAGGGCAGTTATGATACAGGGATTATTAAGTGCCAGTTCTGGAGTGAGCTTGCCTAGAGGTATTTCTGGACTTGGCCAATTCCTGGCTCTGTGACCCCCCCCCCCCCAGTTTCTTTATCTGTAAATTAGAGAAAACAAGGTTCTTACCTTCTAGGATTGTTGCAAAGGTAAAATGAGATAGTATCTGTAAAATGGTAACTGCTCAGTAATGGTTGCTGCTAATTTTTCTTCTGGAAATATATGGCTTGTACAACTCACATTTTTTTCCTATAGAACCAGGATGCTATAATCTGGCTGGGAAGTCTGTCTTCCCAAATCTTTTAAAAGGACTTTGGTGGTTAGAAGTTTATAGGACTCATGTGCCTAATCTCTAAACATAAACACATACATGCAGATGGCGCATGTACCCATACAGAAATGCGTATGCACACAGGCACCCCCATAGAGGCATGTGTCCTCGTGTAAGCCTGTACACACACACATACATACATATGTCCATGATCAGAACCTACGTGCAAGAACATACCATACCTCCACATGCATGTCTGAACACACTCTGAGGCTCCCATCGACTATCTTCTGCAGGCAAGGACCTAAGCCCAATGGAGGACTGACAGATGCTTGCTTGCTAAACTCTGTGTTTTTCAAAAAGCCCAAACTGACTTCAGGTAACTGCTTTTGAACTTTCCAGTACTGCTGTAGCATCTCCATGAAAGTGGAAGAGAAGACTAATGGCTGTACAATTGCACCAGGAGCAGGCTTAATGTGGCACACCACAGAGCCTTGGGAAGACACCCGCCTGTCCCAGTGTGATGGCTTTACATGCCAATCCCTGAACCAGCAGGGTAAATGACTAAAAGCTGGGGTTCCACCAATTGATGGGCTGGGGCCAGAGCAGCTGCCTTTAGAAGCTACAGTTGACCATGATTTCATAAAAACACAGCAAAGTGGATTCACTACCATGTTCTTTCTCTCTCTCTCTCTCTCTCTCTTTCTCCCTCCCTCCCTCCCTCTCCCTCTCCCTCTCTCTCACACACACACATCATCCATTCCAGAATCATGCCACTCACTCTTTACCTCACCTTAATTGCCAAGTGGGGGGATATTACTGTTGAGTTTATTAAACCTGGCACTTGCTGCAGATTGGACCATCTGCTGTGAATGGGGGAAATGGCTGCCCTGAGCAGAGCTGGCCTGAGGCTCCAATGCCAGGGTCTCTCAGGAACCTGTCCTTAAATGACTGAGCTGCTCCATTATGAAGCCACACGGCTGGCGTGTGCATTTCAGACTCATTAATTCTCACTGTTGTTTATTACTGTCATCACCCAGGGAGCTCTAGATCACGGAACTCTCTCCTTGAGGGATTGGGGAATGGGATTTCTTCCTGTGCCTCGGTGCTTTGGGGAGGGAGGTCACCCTTGTTCTGAGTTGGAGAGTCTGGGAGCCAAGAGAGAAGGACAGCTGGGCTAGTGCAGCCCATACCTGGGAAGGTGCTGTATCATTTAAACCCAGAAACAGAAGTGGTTACAGTTGCTGTTTCTGAGTGCTTACTGTGCCCCCAGGTGTTGTGCTAAGTACTCTAATGTGCATTGTTTTCCTTAAGCCATCAATAACCTGGGAGATCAGCTCTATTAGTCACTCCCATTTTACAGATAGGGAAACCAAGGAACACTGAGGGGAAGTCACTTGCCCAAGTGCACACAGCCTGAGAGTGACAGAGATGAATTTGGAGGTTAGGTCTAGCTGTCCAGCTTCTAGGAAAATGAGGGCTTTGTTTCATTTCTGTGCTTAAGGTTGCAGCTGCTTCTGGTTCCTCTCTCTGCCCTGCCCCATCATGGAAAATAGAGTTGAGAGAATGCAGCATGCAGGGGACAGGGCCCTTGTGGTAAAGAGGAATGGACTGTTTCATGAAGGAAGAAGCACGTGAGAATGAATCAATTAACTGACTGGGTACCTGAGATACCCCGAAACTATTGACTTCTCTAAATCCCGAAGTCATCTGTCAATTGCCTTTCCCACCTGTACTCCCCCCAAAGCAATATGATAAGGTGGAGAGACAGATTCAAGTTCAAAGTCTTATTTGGCCATGTAAAGGCTGTGTGCCCCTGAGCAAGTGGCTTAACCTCATTGAGCCTCAGTTTTCTCCATGGTAAAGCAGAGACGTTTTTATAGTGAGGACTGTATGCGGCTTAAAAGAAGTATAACATATTTGAGAGTCCCTAAACAGTGCTTGGAGGTAAATGTTTGTTTCTCTATGGAATAGCAGAATAGCAATGTAATCCTGGTGCCAGCCAGCCTGGGCTCTTAATCCCAGTCCAATTGCTCATTATCTGTGTGATTCTGAGCAAGTTGCTTAACCTCTCTGGGCCTCAGTTTCCTCATCTGTAAAATGGGAATGAAATAACATGGTCTACTGCACAGGATTGTTGTGAGGATTACCTAAATGAATCTACACACAGCTTTGAACACAGTGCCAGCATATGATCCAGATAAGGGGGGGGTGACTTTGTCCCTCAGGGGACATTGGACAGTGTCTGGAGACAATATTGGTTGTCACAACTGGATGGGGAGTTGCTGTAAGCATCTTAGTGGATAGAGGCCAGATACGCTGCTAAATAGTCTGCAATACACAGGACAGCCCCTACCACCAAGAATTAACTGTCCTCAAATGTAAATAGTGCTAAGTTGAAAAGCCCTGAGCTAGAGGGACTTCAAGGCTGCCCCATCCAACTTCCCATTTTGCAGATGATGTCAGGGAGGCTGTGACAGGTAAAGTGACTCACTGAGTGGCTTAGTGGATTGGGTTTATGGTTCATTCAGCATATATTATTCACTCAGTATATATTTAACTATACTCTCTTTTATGGCAGGCACTTGGTTCAGTAAGGAATCCAGAAAACTTCCATTTTTATCTTGTACAAACATATTCTATAAAGTATTAGGGCTCGATGGACATTGAGAAGCATTGGTCCAACCCCCAGGAAAACCAAGGTACTATCCTATAGTTCTTAACATTGGGGGTATTTTGAGTCCCCCCAAACTTGATGGAATCTAGAATATTTCTTCTAAAAAACACACGGGCACATGTGTAAATATGTCTGAAGTATCAGGATGCCCTCAAACCACTGAATCTCATTTATAGACTGTCAAGTGTTTCAAGTTTTTTTGTTTGTTTGTTTTTGTTTTTTAAGAGGAGGGAGTTCTCCTTTAGAAAGAGGAGAGTAGAACCTGGCTTATGGCCAACTTGTCTATCCATAGGAAAGATGCCTACCTAATTAGATGAAGCAAGTTCTAGGCATTATTACTCACTTCGTCCTTTGTCCATATTTTGGAAAAATTCTGTGCCAAAAACATGCGAGGTGGTGGAACTGAGATGGGGAGGTGATAGGAATGCAACAGATCCTGTCGCAAAGTCTCTTGGACTTCCTCCTCCATCACAGCACCTGGATGTCAAGGTTAATGACGAATCCTGATTACTTTTTTGGGCCCATCTGTTTAGGAAGCTGACCTCACATGGAAGCCACCCAGCTGTCAGTCCCTCCACAGGCAGGATAGATGAGCAAATGCCTTTGAGAGACTCTGGACAGAAAGAAATACAATATGGATGCAGAAGGAACCACCAGTGGGAGGGAGGGAAATGGAAAGGCAAACAAATTTTCTAGGCAAATGTCTAATTGCAAACTTAATGCATTCTGTAAGTTTTGTGGATGTCCCAGGTGTGTCTTTCCAACTCACAAAGGCTCTTTTTACACTCAGCAGCCATGTTTGTCTAGCCTGGCACCTCTGGCTACAGCTGAATGGATAAGGAGCAGACATTTAGGGCAAGCTGGGCCCATCACAGTTCCTTCCCTGGGAATTCGGAATCAGGACTAAGAAGAACTATAAAAATTGGGAAGAGCTAGCATGGCTAGGTTTTCTAATATGTGGGATGAGACCTTTCATAAGACTCGTCTGTGTTCCTGCCCTCAGATCCCCTGCAATATCTTTGAATCCCTGTATTAAAGTTTCCTTTGCATACAATGTGGTGGAATCTCCCAAGATAGCCCCCTCTCCTGTATGTGCATGTCATTTATCCCATAAATGAGGAGATAGAATTTATTTCCTCTCTCCAATAGAAAGTGCTGGAAGTGATGATATGCCAGTTCCAGACCTAGCTAGTAAGACACCTGACAACTCCCATCTTTGTTCTCCTGAGATCCAGATACCATGTAAAGGAGCTCAGACCAGACTAATGAATAAGGAAAGATCACACGGAGCAAGAGGGGCTACATGAAGAGCACCAAGGTGAGACTTAAGCTTTCTTGGACCTTCCAGCCCAGCCCAGCCCAGCCTAGCCCAGCCCAGCCACTGGCTGAGTGCAGCTGAGTGAGCAAACCCAGCCAACAGCCCCCTGGAGCAGAAAACCAGCCCAGCAGAGCTGGTATAGAGTCTTAACCCACAGAATTATGAAAAATAATATATTATTGTTGCTTTAAGTCACTATGTTTTGGGGGGGTTGTTATATAGCAATAGATAACTGAAATAACCCAGCTGGAACTATCTTCTTTTCTTGCAAGCCAAGTGTCTTAACTAATATAGAAAGTCTGTAGCAATCAGGCATGTAAAATAAACTCTGAAATCCCACTTAGCACTTATATAAGGAATGTGGGGGCAAAATGAGGTTGGTTAATGAGTTTCTTTTCTGGCCATCATCTCTCTCTCCTGGGATGCTGAAGGGAGCAGAGCTGGGTTGGGAGCTGAGTGTGGTGAGTGCAGGTTTAGACCCCTCCTAGGCAGAAGCAAAGGGGCTCCAGGGAGGGAAATAGCTCTGGTCTGCTGCATGGCCTGGGCTCCATGGAACTGCTAATCTAGCAAAACTGCCCCAGGGAAACAGTGCCCCAGTGGAGGCCTAAGGGCATTTCTCTTCTAGGACTCTCAGAACCGTGACAGCATGGAGACCAGTTCTGGTAGCTTTGAGACTTACAGACAGGTTAGCAAGCGCTGGAAAGAATCAATGTGGCAGCACAGAAGGAGTTTCAACTTCCAGTCTACAAAATGTCCCCGCCAAACCTGAATGATAAAGATTTCCAGGCTCTGCAGAGACTAGAATCTGGGGACAGGCCTTCAGAAAAGATGTCTCATAGAGTTAAGAGATAGTTCTGCTGAGAGTCAGTCAGACAGCGATGGGCATCTTGTCTCTACACCATCTTGGGCTAAAGGCCTGAGCTCTCTAAGCCTCACTGTCCCCACCTGTAAAATGGGGGATAAATAATAGCACCTGTCTGATAGGGGATGAGAGGAGCAGTTGATGAGCTCGTTTGTATAAAAGTTTTTAGACACAGGACTTGGCACATAGTAAGTTCTCAGTAAATAGTACCCATCATGATGATCATTTTTCACATTTGTCAACAGTGATTTTATAACTCTTCCATTGGCTTTTACTCAGATAATAGAAAAGATTATTCAGCATCATAGAGCTGGTGTCTGGACTCAGAAGGGGACACAGATACACCTGCAATTTTAACATTGTTGGGAGTGGGGTTGAGTAGGTTGCTTTGTGTTCTTTGTCTTAGGCTAAGAGGAAGAGGAGGCGGGAGAGGGTGAGTGTGGAGCTGTGTTAGACCCCCTAACAGTTAGAAGGAACTCATTTATTCTGAGAGATGCAGCTAGCAGTAAGGTGTGGGGTTCTCCATCAGATACCACAAAATGTTACGAAGTCTAAATAGAAAGGACCCTGAGAATCAGCCTGAGTCATCTCATGGGTGAAGAAACTGAGGCCCCACAGTTGTCCCATTATCAGAGATTCTTAGATTCTGCAGGGGGAGCCCCAGTTGGAGCCCCAATTTTCAGTCTTGCTCCATGCCTGATATTTCACTTGGCTTTCATCTGACTCTACTCTGATCTCCTTCCAGAGAAGCGTGGGTGGAACAGGAATCAGGGCAGGTTTGAGCTTATAAGACACAAATAGCACTGGGTTTGCCTCTGGCGATGCTATCAGCAAGGGCTGGCTGCAGAAAGGGTGCTGTGGAACAACCACAGCCAGAATCTTCCGGGACTGTCCTCCCTACTCTGGGAAGCCAGGCAGAAAACACACCATCTCAGCAAAGGGACATTCTGTCACCAAAGACTTGGCCCGAGCTCCCCTGGAAGCATCTCAAATCTCCTTCAGGGGAAGCCAGGGGCTGTTAGAATTCCAGGGCTTGACAAATGGAAGTCTCAGGGCATAATTCTAGAACTGAGGCTTCAGTTAGTGCCAAAATGAGCTTTCTCATTAAAAAAAAAAACAAAAAAACTTACCATTAAATCATTGCCACCATTTATTGAGCTTATACTCTGTAATGAGGAAACTGAGGCACAGGGAAGTAAAAGTGGCTTACCTAAGATCACACAGGCAGTAAGTGATAGAGTTGGAATTTGAACTCAAGTATTTCCTACTTTGATACCCCAGCTTATACCCACTATGCTCTACTGCCATGTTATCGGGTTGATAGGCAGACTACAATAGGACATCAAGGACAAGGCAAGGGCCCCATTTGTCCTGTTTTAGAACATTCAACTTCTCAGCCCACAGGGACCCCCATAACTTCTTCCCCAAGAGGCAGCCCAGCAGCCATGTTGATACAACATGGCCTGGCACTCTTGGCTGCAGCTGATTGGACAAGAGATAGCACCTGACATAAACCAGCCAATCAGCATACTTTTCCTGGGAATTTGGACTCAAAACAAGATTTTTAAACTCCTCAGTCTCTTGGCCACAGGCAATGCACACCAAAAAATGGGGGGCAGCATCATCTGCCATATTCACTCATTCACTCAAGAAATATTTTGTTGTACACCTATTATATGCCAGGCTCGGAGAGTACAGCAGGGAATAAAACAGGCAAAAATCTCTATAATGTAATGGGGAAAGATGAGATACAATAATTAAACTAAATGTGTAAAACATAAAATATGAGAGCTGGTGGTAAGTGCTATGTAGGAAAAAAGCTGAGAGGAGTCCTTACTTCCACTGTTTACCCTTAACATCCACATTGTTGTGTGAAAACACACCCAGAGATACATACACATGCACCACCAGCCTAGAGAACTTCCCACTCCTGAAATAGCTGTTTAAAAGCAAAAGAACACCCAAACCTATAACCAGGTCCCTCAAACCCATCCCTTTGGCAACTGCCTAAGGAAGCTACTGAAGGCAGATGTCTGTCACTTGTCAACAGTATCTCTGATCTCCCAGACTGCCCTGAGTTAACTTATCTACAGAGGCTCAACTCAAAGGTACCCTCTGCCTGCATCTTCAGAACATTATTTTCTATCTGAGAAACTCGTTAATTCCCAGCTGAGTGTGTAGGTAGGGAGATCAGTGGGTGCCTCTGTGGCCAAATCAGTTGTAAGCAGTTGGCAATAGCTGCCCTGGCAGAGGGGACTGGGCCGGGAGCTAGGGTGGAAGTGCCACTCAGCGTCTCCTGCCCCCATTTCCCATGTGAGATTCAGATCTGTGAAGACCACTCTGCTGGCCACTCTGCATCCTGTCAGCCAAGGTTCTCACCAAAGTCAAGGTTCCCATTGAAGCCATGAGTATCCGAAGCATACACACTTACTCCCTTCACTTACATCCTAATGACTGCCCACATTTCCCTACTCTGCTCTTCTCAAGCCCATTCACTCAAGCTACTCCTTTGCTCTCCAGCACTGGGCACCATCCTTGCTCACTGATTCTCTCTCTCTCCCTCTCTCTCACACACACACACACACACACACACACGCGCGCACCCAACATCACATCGTACATCTTTCTTGTAGGCCTGGCTTCTCTCCCATATGCATTTTCTTTATCCCACCCTCTGGACCCCACTTTCCTCTCCTTCCTAAAGTTTATAAACATGTAGTATCACCAAAGGCTGGGCCAGGAACTGTTCATGTGTCATCTCGGTCCCTACATGATTCCTGTGGGATCATGACTGTTATTTCCTCCATTCTGCCAGTGAGAAAACTGGAGCTCAGAGAGGTCTGGTGATGTGCCCAAGATCCATAGCAGACACATGGGGACTGGCATAGGAGGTTCTCTGAGTCCTGACCAGTCATGGTAAGTCTGCCACCCTCCTTGCATGCTGTCTGTCTCTTAAGGGATCTGTGTCTCACATTCACTTACGTGATTCATTTCAAACATATCCTCACTTTTACCAATTGTCTCTTTTTCACTCACTCTCTGTCCTCCTCACCTCCCCCCAGCTGTACTTTCTAGCACCTATAAGGCCAAGGTCTCTAGAACACATCTCTATGTGTTGTGATTGCCTAAGACACTCTATTTTCAATCCACCACACCCCTTGCAGCTCCAATGACGGTCTCCCTTTTCCCTCCAACAAGGCCACTCCTCTTCCCCTTCTTGAATGCATCCCCAACCAAGAACTCCCTCAGCCCACTCCTGCCTCTGTTCCCTCTTCTCCCCTCCCAGCTCTCCCTCCTCATGCATCAAGGATCCTGGGCGTGCCTGGGTGGCATGTGGCAAGTGACAAAGCCCAGAGGCAACCCAGTGGGAGGCAGCACACCCTCCTGCCCCAGCAGCTCACAGGTGGAAAAGTTTTGGGCCTCACCCAATTCGCTCCTGCTCCATTTCTTCCATTTTCTCAGCGCGAGCGATCACCTTGTTGATGATTTCCTTCTCCTCATCGGTCAGCTCTTCTTGCTTCCTCTGCCTGTCAGGCTGGCCACTGGGATGGACAGACCAGCCTGCCTGGAGCCTAAAAGGCAATTTGGAAAGGTATGAGGGTGGACAGAAGGCAGTCTGGGTAGGGAGTATGGAAAAGTGCTTAGGCCTGTTGACCCTGGAGTCTGGCAAAACTCAGTCCCAATTCCTACCTGGAAACTCACTGCCTTGGAGGCTCTGGACAAACTAATTACAATGTTCAGAGCCTCAGTCTGCTCATCTGTACAATGGGACACATGCTTCCTTCTTAGAGTTCTGATGAGTTTATTTTTCTTAAGTGCTTAGCACACAGTAGACACTCTGTAAGTGACATATACAGGAAGCTCAAGGAAACCTGGAAGGGAATGGCGTCCTCAGGAAAAGATTCCAGAACAGTAGACCACTACTGTGTGGAAACAATTCTAGTAAGCACTCTGAAATTCTGGGTCCCAGTTTGGCCCCAGCACCTGCCTGGCACAGAGATGTTTTGTATGGGTCACAGATTTAAAAAACAATTTTTTAAAACTACTTGCCAACTAGGTTTATGTAGATCTCTTGAATTACTCCCTATGTCTAGATTTCCAGCCTTAAATATTCCTGTGTTGAGTTCTAACTTATAATCTTTTTTCTTTTTCTTTCTTTCTTTTTTTTTTTTTTTGCAGTTTTTAGCTGGGGCTGGGTTTGAACCTACCACCTCCAGTATATGGGGCTGGTGCCTCACTCCTTTGAGCCACAGGCGCTGCCCTTCTTTCTTTTTTTAAGCCAACACTGACATAGTGCCTACTGGGCGCTCATCTTACCTTTTTATTCTTCACACATGCTCACTGCATGTCCACATCGCCTCGTTTAACCCTCACATCATCCCCACAAAGCAGTGACAGTTATTATTCCTATTCCCTGGTGAGGAAGCTGAGGTGTGGAGAAATTAGACCACTTGCCCAAGGATACATGACTGAATTAGGGTTAGGGTTAGCACATTTAGCCTCTTTGATACAAAGAAAAGGGAACCTGTGGCCCTGATGATAGTCCAGAGGATGCTAGGAGCAGAGTTAACACTATGGTCTATGACAAACTGATATCCTCTTCACCAACACCATAGTCCACATCCCAGGGCTCAGAGATGCATCACCTGAGCCAGACACAGGGTTGAATACCATTGGAAATTCTTGTCCCTATCAGGGAACCCTTGCCAGAAACATCTCTCTCTACAGATCAGGGGAAAAAATCAGGAACTCCAAATCCTCAGGCGATATCACCCCATTAGCTGCCAGCCTTGGTCCCTTCCACTGCTCTAATCATATCAGCAGACATGAAGTTGGAAATTAAAGCCATCTTCCTCCCTCTTCCCCCTCTTCTGCTATCCTCCTACCTTAGCTAGTTGGTTCTGAAGAGCCAAGAAGGAAGAGTTTGAAAGGAAAGAGAAGAAGATGCCTTGGGGCAAGTCTTGTTGGGTGAAAGGGAAGGAGGCTGTGGCTGCATGGATGCTGCTGGAAATGCACCCCACCATCCTAGGTGTGGCCTTGGAGCAGGTGCCTCTGGGATGGACACATGCTAACACCACCCAAACCTCCTGCTCAACCCCCCCCCCACACACACACAGGGGTGTCTCAAGGACTTAGAATAAAACTCAGAATTAAGTAGAAGTGATGGCTGTACACAATTATGAATACATTGAATATCATTCAGTTGTATGCTTTAAGATGGTTACTTTAATGGCATGTAAATTTTTTCTTAATAGAAATAGAACCCAGAGTTCTTGCTTATTCTGAAAAATCCTACCTGGTCTGTTCTTTACCTGCTGTTTTGTCCTCATCAGACCTTTTTCCTCCTGGTCACTATGCTCTGGACACACTGGTCTCTATGCTCAATCTTTAACACCCAAACCTTGTTTCTGTCTCAGGACCTTTGCACTTGCTATTCCCCCTGCCAGGAATACCTCTCTCTACAGATCTTCCCATGGCTGACTCCTCATTATCCTGGTCACAGAGAGGTCTACTCTCTCCAGTACACCCCTTTCTAGCTGAATTCATCTTTTAAAAATTTTCTTGTTATCTGTTTCCTGCCCCTTTCCCCCCATAAGAATGTAGATTACAGAACAGCAGGACTTTGTCTGGCTCTGGTTCACTATTGCATCCATGACCGATCGCTATCTGAGAATAAGCATATAGAGAGTCTTTGAAAAAGATCTAGTCCCTGGTGGCCAAAAGAGATGATAAATGTCTAATTATACAGGTGACATACAGGGAGCCTGAACTAATGGAGGTTACTCAGTCTAGCGATGGGGCAGAGCTCCCTGAGGAAGTGATGAGAATTCACTCTGATCCTGGGGATGGGACCTAGTAATTGTCACATGATTAGAAAAATTTGCAAAAGCAAGATATTTTTGTCCTCTTCAACCTAAGTGTGCCCACTAAATTATTAAGTTTCAGGCCCCAATTGTACTCCATAAATGCATTAATGTATTCATGAAAAATTATAGTCAAACCATTGCCTATTTCCATCAATCTCTATATTTATAGCAAATGGCATTTAGATTATAAATATTTGCTGGTAAAATAACAATATGAAAAGTGTAAAATAAATATTAAAAAAGAAAAACATAATCAATATAGGAATTTTGATAGAGAAATTATGTTTCTTTTTGTATTTCCATTGTTTTTTTGCTTTATATACTTTAAAGCAATTTTATTAATGTTTACAACTTTAAAATAAAAAAATAAGTTTTAGGTCCTACAAAGTTATAGAGGGCCCCTGCCAAGACCTCAAAAAAAAAAAAACTTGAGGGATGAGAGAAGTTTGGGGAGAGAGGAGAGAGTGGGTTTGCCTTTGCTGGAGCTGAGAGGTCTAGAGCAGCGAGTGTGAGTTTAAGGAGGGGAAGAAGACCAGTATGGGGGCCAGCCTCCAGGATGGTCTCCAAAGGTCCCTGCCTCCTGGTATTCACACCCTCCTGTGTGTTCTCCCCTCCCACACCAAATCGGAGCTGGTCCTGTGTGACCAATAAAATACAGTGGAGGTGACAATGTATGGTTTCCAAGACTAAGTCATAAAAGGCCTTGAAACATCCACATTGTCCAGGATCACTCATGCTGGGGGAAGCCAGCTGCCATGTCCTGGAGACATTTAAACAGCCCTGTGGAGAGGAAATAAAGCCCCCACCCAATAGCCAGCACCAACCAGCTAGCTTCGTGAGTGGCTCCTCCAGACCTGATCATGCCTTGGATTGGTCAAGCATTTGGATAACTGCTTCCCCTGGTGACACGTCTGCAGCTGGAGGAACCTTGTGCCAGAGCTGCCTAGCCAAACCAGTCCCAAATGCCTACTCACAGAAACTGTGAGGGGTCATCAAAGGTTTCTGTTGTTTCAAATCACTTATTTAGGGTGATTTCTTATGCAGCATCAGACAACTAGAAAAATCCATCCAGTAGGAGGATAGAGACAGACTGGCCGTGCCCCACCCAGGGTCTGGGTTCATGTTCCCCTTGCTGCATGACACATTCTCACAAATTTAGGAGATAAAACAACACATACTTATTATCTCACAGTTCCCATGGGTTGGGCCTGGCTTAACTGGGTCTTCTACTCAGGATTTCACAAAGCTACAATCAGATATGGTCTGAGCTATGTTCTCATCTGAAGGTTTGATAGGGGAAGAATCATCTTTCAAGCAAGATTTGTGTTGTTAGTAGAATTCATTTTATTGCAACTGTATGACCAAGGGCCTCCTGGCTATTTGTTGGCTATTGAGAGAGCACCTCCATCTACAGGTCCTAGAGGCTGCCTGCAATTCCTAACCAAGCAAGCTTCTCCAACTACATCCTGTGGGCCACTTCCTTAATCAAATCCATAGGGAGAATCCCTAACTCCTGCCAGCTGAGACAAAGTCTCATGTAACACAATGTGATTGCAAGAGTGATAGCCCATCCCTTTGCTATATTCTATAAATTAGAGGCAAGGCCCGGGTCTTGCCCCCACACAAGGAAAGGTCATTATACAATGGCATGAGCACCAGGAGGTAGGGATCATTGTCTACCAACTCTTCCCTAGCAGTTATCCTTCCATCTTTGCTTGAATGCTTCCTGTGATGGAGGCCTCACTCTCTCATATGGAGTCTGCCATTGTTGAGAGGGTCATCCATATGGTGTGCCAATGTCCCCCAGCATGATTTTCTTCCCATTGATTTTATTATTTTTTTTATTTTTTGAAACAGAGTCTTACTTTGTCACCTTTGGGAAAGTGCCATGGCATCATAGCTCACAGCAACCTCAAACTCTTGGGCTCAAGTGATCCTCTTGCTTCAGCCTCCCTAGTAGCTGGGACTCCAGGCACCTGCCACAGCACCAGACTATTTTTAGAAACTGGGTCTCACTCTTGCTCTGGCTGGTCTTGAACTCATGAGCTCAAGCGATACACCCACCTCAGCCTCCCAGAGTGCTAGGATTTCAGGCATGAGCCACTGTGCCTGGTCTACTTCCCATTGCTTTTAAAGGGTATAGTGGACTCCTGCATATTGAAGTCTGACTACCCTTCCCAAAGAGCCCTAGTCATAACCTAATTCAGCCACCTCCTAGGTTCTAGTTTTTCATAGAAATGGATGTTTCAGCTGCCCCATTTGTCCTTCCTCTGCCTTCATTTCTTTTCCTGGATTTCTCTGCTAATCCCCCTCCAATTTATTTCCTGCCTTTACACAGCATCTCAGTGACCAAAGCTGAACAAAGGTAAAATTGTGGACCTGGTACCCAGTGGAGACCCTCCAAGGACATGTTCCTGCAGCTACAATCTGATCACAGCCCACCCCATACCATTTATGGGGTCAGCATGCACACAGGAGAGGCAGCCCCAGAGACATGAACAGGGCTGGCGTTCCTAAGAGGCCCCACCTAGGGTAATTGCCTCCATCTGCAGACTGCAGAGGAGCATTCCTGGTGGAGGCTGCCGGCACCTCTCCAAACTCTGCCTGCCTCCTCCCCCTTCTGCTTCAGAACACGCAGTTGACAAACAGCTCATCCAGTGTTTGAAAATGTCTCCTATTGGTCTCAGTGGGAACCCACAGCCTCCTGTGGATTTTCATGTTTTAATTCCACAAGCAAACAGATGGAAACGAGATCAGTTTTTCAAACCAAAGCCTTTGCTCTCAGGGGACAGAATGGGCCTGTCTAGGCCTCCCTGGGCTGGGGAGCAATGTGAGCGTGGCAGCCTCAAGGATCAGTCCTTGTGCTGAGATCCTTGCCAAAGACCTCTTGGCACAGAATACCAGCTCTGTGTCCTTAAGATCAGAGTCCAGTGCTGGGATCTTGTTAAAGACCAAAGCTGGAGACCAAAGTATGGGTTCCCTTGGACAAGTTACTCAGAGGATTACATTAGATACAGAAAATACCCGAGGGCCTAGTGTGTGCCAAGTTGAGCCCTCCTTGACTTGGCAGAGTTAATGATGAGAACCCTGGGTCTACTACTTATTGGCAGTGTGTGCTGAATGGTCTGAATGACAATTTCCTGGTCATTCCTGGTGGGAATGATAATAGAGTATGAATCATAGGGCCCTTGCCAAGAGTAAGAGTGAAAATGCTCACAAAGTGCTCAGCACGTGAAAGCACCCAGTCAACAGTAGGTCTGGCTATTGTGACCATCCTCTTCATCTACCAGGATGCCCTGACTTTTTAGTGAGGGATGAAGGACTCAAATCAATGAGCTCTATCAGGAACTTTGGCAGCACACTGAGAAGGCAGACTGAGCTCCAGAATTTCATGGGGCTGCCTCACCAGGTGAGTGTAGGAGTTTTCTACACCAACTCTTACTATTAATAACTAGCTGCTGGCAGGGTAGCCCTTCAGCCTGAGCAGCCCTGGCAATGCCTATAATTATAGCCCTGGCTGCTGTGAAGATGCAGTTGCCTAAGAGAGGGTTGCAGGGCATAGGCTTTGGGGTCACACAGTCTGGGTTCCTTTCCTGGCTCTGCTCCTGCCTGGCTGTGTAACCTGAGGTATAAGTTACCAGTATCTCTGGGCCCTAGTTTGCTCATCTGTCGAAGGAGATACTTCCTAGTGACGCCGTTGAGCTCATACACAGATTAACTAGATCACGTATGTAAAGTGCTCAGTATGCATCCTAGAACTTGGTAACGCTCAGAGAAGGTTAACTTGGGTTGCCTTCATCCCCTTCCTTCACCTCTTCCTCTTCTTTTTCTTCCTCTTCTTCTTCCTTTTCTACTTCTTCTTACTCTTATCATTATTAAATATTTTGGCATGAAACTGGGTCTCAAATCCTCACCATAGGGACAATTCAGTGAAAAATTACCCAACAGCACTGCATGTGCAGTGAGCCCCGGATTCAAGTGAGTGAATGAACAGAATGTTTTGATAGGAAGGAGTAGAGAAGAGAATGAATCACTGACCCTGGGCTGGGAGGAGACCAGTAGAATAAAACAAAATGTGCAGCCTGGGTCGTTGACTGGCAGGTGATATTTTCAAGTCAGGAATCTCTTTGGGCATCTGTAGACACTCCTAATGCCATGGCAGTAGGATTTCCTTTCTCAGTCTGGAAACACTAAACCCAGACCAGAACCCTTTGAGCCATTAGGATGCAATGGAAAAAAAATGAGTTTTGGATTTAGACCAATCTGCACTCAAACCCTGGCACTGGGTGGCTTCGAGAAAAGTCCTTCATCTCTCTGGACTCTGATTTCTTCATCTTTCGAGTAGAGTTAGTAATACTTATCTCATAGGGTTTACATGCACTGCCTCATTGAATTTTCACACTCTCCTATGTAGTCTTCTTTCTAGTAGATCAAGGCTCAGAGAGGTTAATCACCTGCCTGAGGCCACACAGCTTGAAGTAACAAAGCCAGCTCTGGGAGGAAAAGCCTGTACTCTGAACCTCTATTCTGTCCTGCCTTCCTGAAAGTCAGACAGGTGGTGTTGTCCAGTGTCACATTCTTTCTCCCAAGTCATCATCAGCTATCCCTAACCCTAACCCTAATCTGATTATCCGTGGCTCTTGCATTTGGAGGAAACCTGAATCTCAGAAACTTGTGATTGTCAATTCCAAACATCATTTTTGTTTCAGCTGGGTGTCATTTTAAGGACTATAGTAGATCAGTCTAACTAGGGAAATGTAAATTATAGAGACGCCAAGAGCCTACCACTAACTAAAAATGCTAATGGTGTGAGTAGTGTGAATGGGAATAAAACAAGCACATTCCCCTCAGAAGATGAAGAGATTGGGACTCTCTGGGGCCTGTCAACAGCTGGCATCCCTGCAGAGAGCAATGTGCCATGCTTTGGCTGCAGGAAATGCTCAGTGCTGCCTGTGAGGTGGAGGGAAGAATTAACATCACAGGAGAGGGAGTTAGCTGTATGCCCGCTACCCCCAATACACCTGCTATTATCCTAGAAGGCACTTTACTGGCTGCTCTAGAAACTAAACACCTTTACTGAGAAAGGATAATGCAAACCACGTCTGGACACCAGTCTAAACCTATGAAAGCCTCTGCACAGAGAAGGCGGGTGGCCCTTGGTGGAGCTCACTGCTTCTCAAACTTCAGTGCGCCTAAGATTCACTTGGCCAGCGGGCTGGAGAGCAGATTTCTGGGCCTCATCTGCAGAAATCTGGATTCAGGACTTCTGGGGTAAGGGCTGAAAATTTCTGTTAAGTTCCCTGCTGCTGCTTCTATGGTGGTCATAGGACATTCTTAGACAGTTCACAGGAATGTGACCTGGGGGACAAGTCCTAAGTACCCACCAGCATTTAATGCCATCTCCTATGACTCTGGTAACCCGTGGTTTGAAATCCGTTCTGTAGAAATGTTCACACATTCATTTTAGTGGGCTTTCTTTCTTGGGGAAAATAGTGAAAAGCTGGAAATAACCCAATAGGGGGTTGTTAAATACATGCCACATTCATATAGTATTCAGCTGTCCAAAACAGTGTTACAGAAAGCTGTCCATAACACTGGCACACAAAAAGTGAGGTGTAGGTGTGTGTATGGACATAATTTTTTAGAACAATTGGAAATCCAGATAAAGATACATTATATATGGTAGACATGCCAGAAACATCATGCTACACCATCTCCCTTTACCTCCAACACCCATGCCTCCTTCTCCTCCTTCCTGTCATATGCCCCAGTGGAGTGACCCTTGGAGGCTACACCCAAGGGCTGCCAGGCCCCCTGTGTTCCAAGTGGGGTCAGTCAAGGAGAGAGAGCAACTAGTGACTGCTAGGTTAGGGTGTGTTTCCCTGGTATTGCCCCATACCTGCCAACAGGCTGAGTTCTAGCAGAGGCTGGGACCCTGGACAGGTATTGTTAAGTGTCCCTTCTCCAAGGTTCCTGCTGTCCTTGGCTCCTGCTCCCTCTGTTTCTCCCCTTTCAGCTTTAACAGGATAACAGCTCCCAGTTGTTGCTAGTTCCAGGGTGATTCATAATCTCTTGTTGGTTCCCCCAGCCTTCCTACACCTATTTAAGTATCATTTCCAGTCAAAGGGTTCTTCAAACATCCCCCTAGATTTGATGCCTATTTCCTGCTGGGATTCTGAAGCCATTCCTGATTCCTCTGGATTACGGGCTGAGACACTCAGAGTGAAGAGGGCTGGCAGGTCTGCACTGTCATTCACATACCTAAGGCAATTCTTCCCGAGCACCTGCCCTCTCCATCCAAAGCCTGTTTAAGCCATCATTTTCAAAGTGCCCTGCAATTCCTGGTGAGGGGCAGGTACGACAAAGGGCTTTAGGGGAGTGGGACACAGAGGGGACAGAGGGCAAAGCTGGATTGCTCAATCCTAGCAAAGCAAGGATAGTTAACAATAATTTACTATATATGTCAAAAGCGCCAGAAGAGAAGAAACATGATATTCTCAACACAAAGAAATGATAAACGTTTGAGGTCATGGATATCCCAATTATCCCCATTTGATCATTACACATTGTGTATAGGTATAGGAATATCACGTACAACCCCCAAATATTTACAATTATTTTATAACCATAACAATAAATAATATAAAAGAAAATAAAGAGATAAATGTCAGAAAAACTTGAATAGCTGATATTTCAATTAAAGCATGAAATATGGCTTATTGGAAGGATACCCCTCCAAACTTCTCCCTTCTCTGTACCCATGCCCTGTACCATGTGGATTTCAAATTAATCCTACCAAGGAGTCAGAGTCTATTTTCTAATTCTTTACATCTAACCTGGACTTGTGGCTTACACTTTCATGGCCAATAAAATGCAGGAAAGTAACGTTGTATCAATCCAGAGGCAAGGTCCCCAGAGGCAAGGTCCCCACAGGCCTTTTTGTTTTTGCTTACTCTACCACCTTGCCATAGCCACTAAAAAGCCCAGGATAGCCAGATGAGTGACATGTAGGACAGAAACATGTCATTCCAGCCATGACCATCCTAGACCAGCCAACCCTTTAATGTATGAATAAGCCCAGCCAAGGTCAAGAGAGCCACCTGCCAAGCCCAGATCCCTGAGAATAAATAATTGTTGCCTGAACTATTGAGTTTTAAGATGGTTTGTTACACAGCAGAAGCTAACTGATACAGCATCCACTATGGTCCTGCCAAAAATGTGAAGCTTGGTAGAATTCCTACACTTATTTTACAGTTTAGTGTTATTTTCAGGGATCATTGCATAACGTTCAAATATTGAGCATCAGAATAAAATACTATCCAAAGAAAGAGTTTTTCTGCTAATCCAATGTCCAAAGATCACTGCAATTGACCTGGCCATATTCCAGATGCTTGATACTCACAAGAAGCAGGGGAATTGGCAAGAAACAGGAGTGGAGAGAGCGTGGCCAGACACTTGAGAACTGGCCTTATAGACATGGTTTATCTGCTACCTGATGGTGCCTGTTTACGTGCATCTTGAGAGGGTCATAAGGAATGTAGCCACCAAGGCCAGCATCAGTGGCCCCCAACCAAAAGGAAGTTAGTCCTGATTCCAGGTGGAAGGCCCTTGTAGATGTTTCTCTCCAAAATACCACAAAGGGCAGCCTCCCACCACCTTCCTGCCTCCTACCTTGATTGCTCATTTCATGCCCACGATATTCACATTAAAAAAATACCCGCCAGATGTCACAATTAATAAACTATACCTCCCAAAGGCACGGGATGATGGAAGTGCTGTTGGGGCATGGAGGCGCCAAGGCACTCAATAGCAGTGGTGTGCAGAAAATTCATCCTCATTCTTTCCTTTCTTCTTCTCCCCCTCCCCAGACCCCAGGATGAGCAGGTGTCAGTGGGAAGACTCATTATGACACAGGGAACGAGATTTTAATGGATCCTAAAGGGAAGGATGAAGAAGAAGGGGCGGCCAAACCACAAAACATTTTCCACATGCCCGGCTTCTACAAAGGCCTTTTTGGAAGGAATTTACCCCAAGAAGAACCAACAGCATCAAGAAGAACAAACAGCATGCCCAAAGGATGCTGTAGCTCCCCTATGTCCTCAGAATGTCAGAGGGACCTTGGGTTCCTGGTAACCTTTTCAGCCAGACTAAATTCCATTCAGTTCTTCCAAAATTCCATGCCTTCTCTGACATGTGGACTTTGTAGATGCTGTGCTCCTACCTGGAACTCCTCTGTCTCCCCCACACAGAGCTCCTCCTTCCCCTGGCCTCAGTGAACATGTGGCTTCTTCCTGGAAGCTCTCCCATCATGACCCTCTTTGGGCTCCCCCAGTCCACTGTGATGCTACTATTCTAGCTCCTAGGCATTGGAGGGCACCAGGGCACATTTTTTGGAGGGGTGCCAGAAAAACATATATACTTCTTAAGAAAGGAAAAAACTATATTAAATTTGTAATAATCAAGACACATTTGACTTCTGCATTAGTAAGAGGTGTTCAATGTGAACTTGTGTCCATCTTTCGTTATTGGTATATATTGAGCGCTATAGGTAAAAATGGCTTCCCACAGCTTCTGAATGTGTGCGCACAAGTGAAGACAGGATTGCTTTGCAGTCTGGCTGTTCATTTATTGGACCCGGCATCCAATCTGTCATGCACATTTAGGAAATAAATCCAATTAAAAACACAAAAGTTGGGAGAAAAAACAATGTCTGTAAGTCAAAGACATTTCACTGGGAAATCAAAATGACCTTCGATGAGGTGACACCAACCAAATGAACAGCACATAACAAGCCACAAGCTCTGTTCTGTTCATCATCATCTTTTATTAATGAAGCAGTTATTGGCGTTTACGTTTTCCTTATCTTAGAACAGGGTTACCCAGCAAGACGCTGTGAAAACAAGGGCCCAGAGTGGTCCGTGAGTCTGCTGAAATCCTACAAATTACTAATAAGAATTAACTGAGACCTCTCCTTCGGAATATCTTCTACGGTCTTTTCACCGAATTTGTTATGTTGTTTTAATTCATAATTTTTGTCATGAGAAAGCTGTGTGCTTTTTAGTAACTTTGCTTTTTTCTTTTTTTGTAGACATGTCAAATTTGCTGGTTCTTTTTTCAGCCATCTCTCTTTAGAGGCAAGCCACTTGATCAGAAAAAGATAAAATACAGTTTGTAGAAAAAAAAAGAGTCATAAAATACTCACTGTTCTTTATCACTGAAGGAAGGCAAGAAAGGAGAGAAAGAAAAAAATGGATTAAGTTAGGTAAGAAATCCTGTAACCATATCAACCCTGTTTGGTTGCAACAACCACAAAGTTTGAAGGATGATGACCTACTTCCATCTTTTCCAGTCATTACTCCCTCACTCCAGCACATCTAAAGCAAGGCTGCTCCAATGTAGGGTTTTAAATGTAACATCTTTGACTAAACTGGCCAATCATTTCAGCTTATAAATTAACTACAGTAGAACCTCTGTAAGTTGACCACCCGAGGGACTGTAACAAACTGGTCAGCATAAGGAACTAGGCCTCCTGGACTGATACGTACATGTGGTGCATGTCTGGTCTATGAAAATTAGGTCAACTTAAGGAGGTGGTCAAGGTAAGGAAGTGGCCAGCTATGGAGGTTCTGCTTCATTGATTACTTATATATTTGAACAATGGTTTGGGGGCACTAAAGGAAAATCACTTAATCATAACATGATCACCATCATTCTTGGTTTCTGTTATTCCAAATACTGAGTATTAAGAATTATATGAGGTATAGCAATAAACCCTGAACAGTAGAACATATAATGCCCCAGTTTGGGGAAGCAAGCTCTTTTATTCTAGAAAGGAGACCAGTGCCTCCATTTACCAAGTGTGTAATCAAAGGTAGGTCATAGCCTCTCTTCATGCCTCTGCTTCTACCTCCCATTTCTGGCACTCTCTGGTTTGCAGACTTGAAAGCTAGATAGAAATATCACCTGTCAAAGAGCAGCATGTCTCCCCTTGTATTCCCAACATGGACAGCGGAACCACTGCCCTAACCAAGCAAGGAAGGTACACTCGTTTCTTTCAGATCTCCCTGTTGTTGGTTTCAAAGACAATGATTAGATTCAAGGACGATAAGAGAGGAAGACATTTCAAAATCACAAAAGCAGTAAGTGTATCTGGCCAGCCAGCAGTTAATTAAGACGAGATTTCTTAATTTACTGGAGAAAGACATTAAAAGTGTCTGCATTAGCTCATCACCACTGCAGAAGACCAGACAGCATGTGTGATGACTGTAATTCATCCATTAGCATTTATTGGAAAATAATTTTAATATCTGAAGAAAAAGTAGTGGCAATCAAGCCAAGCCAGATGCATCTGGAATGCCAAGATGCTTCATGGGAGCCCAGGAGCGCTTTAATGAAATGGGGTCCAGACTGTTTGAATAATTCTAATTTAATTGTAAGGCAAATTGTTTGGCTTCATATTGACTAAAGTAAACTCTGATGGATGGGATTTTAATTAACTGACATTTCTTAAATAAAATAAATATTTTACCCCATCTATCCTTCAGGCAACTGTTTATCTTACACAGACACGCGTTTTGGCTGATGAAATATTCTCTGCAGAATAAGTTTGGCTCCATTAAGACATCATGAGAGGGGCTTTGGAAACAAGGAATTTCCTATCACAAAAGAAACCGGTGGAGTTCAATAGTCTCTTTAAAAATGTAAAACTCAAAAATAGGAAGAGGTTTAAGTAGAAGCAGTAAGCAGGCAGGGGATTTTTTTTTTTTTCCTTTGGGCTATATGGTTGAACTAAATATTTGGACAGACTCATCATTAATCCCATTATATTATAGTTAGGCCCCAGACAATTAAAGTCAATCTTTTTTAATGCAGTTCTGGGATTGCAAGAAAGGAAGGGAATTCTCCAAGACCCTTCTCCCTTTAAAAACAAATAAACAAAATAGACTTCATTGAAATGAAAAACTATTTTCTCCCCAAAAGATTCTGTTATGAAAAAGAAATGACAAATTACAGACTGAGAGAAAGTATTTGCAAAATGGATAGCTAACTAAAGACTTTCATATATAATGTTTTAAGAACACGTAAAACTTAAAAACAAGAACATTAAATTACCTCTTTTTTAAAACGAAAGGGAGATTTGAACATACACTTTAACAAAGAAGTTATGTGAATAATGAAATTATGTAAATTATCTAACATCATTTGTCAATACAGAAATGCAAATCAAAAACCATAATGAGGCTGGGCATGGCGGCTCACACCTGTAATCCAACACTCTGGGCAGTTGAGGTGGGTGGATTACCTGAGTTTATGAGTTCAAGACCAGCCTGAGCAAGAATGCGACTCTGTCTCCACTAAAAATAGAAAAACTGAGACAAGAGGATTGCTTGAGCCCAAGAGTTGGAGGTTGCTGTGAGCTATGATGACGCCATGACACTCTACCCTGGGCAGCAGCTTGAGACTCTGTCTCAAAAACAAACAAACAAAACCCCCAAACCAGATTGAAACATCCTACGCACACATTAGAATGGTCACAATTAAAATGATTGATCATATCAAGTGCTGCTGAGTGGGAGAGAAACTGGTTCTCTCATACATTTCTGGTGGAAAGTTAAGATGGCACAACCAATTTGGAAAAAAATCAGAAATGGCACCAAAACAGAGATACAGATTTATAGAACAGAATAGAGAATCAAGACATGAACCTAGCTATTTATTGTCATTTGATCTTTGATAAGCCTATCAAAAACATTCAATAGGGGGAAAGACTCCCTATTTAACAAATGTTGCTGGGTAAAATGGCTGGAGAACCTGGAGAAGACTGAAACTGGATCCCTACCTTTCTCCATTAACAAAAATTGATTCTGGCTTAGTGCCATAGCTCAGTGGTTATAGGGCACTGGCCACATACACTGGAGCTGGCAGGTTTGAACCTGGCCCCGGCCTGCTAAACAACAATGACAACTGCAACAACAACAAAAAAAAAAAACAGCTGGGCATTGTGGTGAATGCCTGTAGTCCCAGCTACTTGGGAGGCTGAGGCAAGAGAGTTGCTTAAGCCCAAGAGTTGCTGTGAGCTGTGACACTACAGCACTCTATTGAGTGTGAAAGAGTGAGACTTTGTCTAGAAAAAAAAAATGATTCTCACTGTATAAAAGATTTAAACTTAAGACATGAAACTATAAAAATACTAGAAGAGAGTGCAGGGAAAACACTTGAAGAAATCGGCCTGGGAGAATACTTTATGAGGAGGACCTCCCCCTCCCCTGGGCAATTGAAGCAACACCAAAAATACATTACCGGGATCTTTTGCACAACCAAGAGCACAGTAAGGAAAGCAAACAGACAACCTTCAGAATGGGAGAAGATTTTTGCAGGTTATGCTTTCAACAAAGGTCTGATAACCAGAATTCGAGGAGAACACAAACTAATCAATAAGAAAAGAAAAAATAACCCCATTTCTATGTGGGTAGGAGACTTGAACAGAAACTTCTCTGAAGAAGACAGGCACATGGCCCACAAACACATGAAAAAATGCTCATCATCTTCAATCATCAGAGAAATGCAAATCAAAACCACTTTGAGATATCATCTAACTCCAGTAAGATTAGCCCACATCACAAAATCCCAAAACAGATGTTGGCATGTTTGCAGAGAGAAGGGAACACTTGTACTCTGTTGGTGGGAATGCAAGCTAATAGAAACTTTTTGGAAAGAAGTTTGGAGAATACTCAAAGAACTAAAAGTAGACCTACAGTTCGATCCTGCAATTCCCCTACTAGGTATATACCCAGATGATCAAAAATCATTTTACAAAAAAGACATTTGCACCAGAATGTTTATTGCAGTCCAATTCATAATTAGCAAGACATGGAAACTGCCCAAGTGTCCATCACCCCATGAATGGATTAACAAATAGTGGTATATGTACACCATGGAATACTATGCAGCCATAAAAGATGGTGACTTCTCATCTTTTATGTTTACCTGGATGGAGCTGGAACATATTCTTCTTAGCAAAATATCTCAAGAATGGAAAAAAGAATATCCAATGTACTCAATACTACTATGAAAGCAATATATAAGCACCTACACATTCATACGAATGGTAAAACATAACTATAGTCCAGAAAGTAGAAGGGAAGAGGAGAGAGAGGGGAAGAAAGGGGCAAGGCAGGAGGAGGGAGGGTATTTGGGGGGACCTCACCTAGTGTGCATGATGCAATGGTACATTTCAAAACTATTAAGAATATAATTGTGATGAATGTGTTAATCAGTTTAATGTAAGCATTTCACATTGAATATCAAATCAGTATACCAAACCCCACAAATGCATCAATGTATACAGTTATGATTTAATAAAAAAAATGAGAACCTACCTTATGACCAAGGCTTCTAGATAATTCAAAAAGAAATGAAAAAATATATATATGAAGTTTATTTGTATTATCCAGAACCCAAATGTCCATCAAAGGATGAATGGATAAATGAATTGTGGTATGTTCATATAATGGGATACTATTCAGCCATCAAAGGGGACAAATTATTAACATGCACAACAATATGGTTAGATCACCAAATAATTACATTGACTGAAAGAAGACAGGTATCTCCTTCCAAAAAAAAGAGTACACATTGGATTATTCCATTTATGTAATATTCTATGAAAAAAAAACTAATGTATAGTTATAGAAAGATGATTAGTGATTACTCGGGGATGGGGGAGGGGGCAAGAAGGAGGTACCACCAAAGGGCTCAAAGAAGTTTGGGGGACTGATAGGTATGTTCATTATCCTGATCATGGAGATGGTTTCATGGGTGTATGTATACATTTAAAAATTATCAAACTGTATGTCTAATTACTTGAAATGTATACTGTTGAAGGTACATTTATTATACCTTTAGGAGGCAATTTAAAAAGAAAAAGAAAACCCAGCAAACTGACTTCAGAACAGGAAGCTGTGAGCAGCAAGCCTATGAAATACCAACACTGTGTTCAAGAGGCTGACATTGCAGTGGGGAAGGGAATCTGAGACCCCCCACACTGAGCCAGGCCCCTTAAAGGGAGCAAACACGATCCTGGATGTGCAGTACATCTAACTAAGAAGCAAATGTTAATATCTTTGAAGAAAAATGTTTCCAAGGTAGGTCCCCAGGGTTTTCACAGTGAGCATTCCAAGAAGTGAATAATTATGATTGAAAATCTGCAGGAACAATCAAACAGACTTATGGACTGTCAGGGACATCGGGCAGTGGTGTGTGGTAAACGTTTAACAACTGGCTTTCTGGAAGGAAAAGCCCTACTGTGACTGCTTTCAACTGCCAATATGATGTCACTGCATGAGCAGTTGGAGAGGAATACACAGTAGATGCCTTTTATAATATTTCCACCTTACAAGTATAGGTGACATAAATAGCAGAGAATATCAAAAGATACTAAAATTACTTAAAGGTTATTAATTTTGAGTTGTTATCACCTTTGTGTGTAATATAATTCAACTATAAATATATACAACTTAATTTTGAATAATGGGCATGTTTAGTAACCAGCTTACAAAATTCTTGAAATGTTAACATATATTTTAATGAACCCCTTATGATACAGATCTAAGACACTACTGATTCAGGTATCATAAAATTATTGGATATAAAATGTGAAATTACTACATGTGCAATGTTTAAAGAAATAAAAGATAGACTAAAAATTGAGTGAGGAGCAAGAAGCTCAAAAAATATTTAAGATGATAGTACAAAGAATGAAAAAAATACTTTTTAAAAATAAAATATGTAACTATTAAAATTCCAAAAATGCAATAATATGGTTTAATGGTAGATTAATATGCTTTAAGAGAGCATATGAAAGAAGAAATTGCCCCAAATACAGGAAAGTAAAGCAATATGAAATATAAAAGAAAAGATGAGCTGTATGGAAAATCTAGTACATAGCTAATCAGATTCCAGATGGGGAAAATTAGGGAGAATTTAAAATAGTATAGAATTGAAAAGATAATGCTGAGAATGTTCTAGAACTGTTGAAAAACAAGAATCCACTGTTTCAGGAAACACAACATGCACCAACTAGGAAAAACAATAAGAAATACACACTTAAGCCCATGGTACTGTGGAACACGAGAAAGACTTAAATGGAGGGACGAATATTTACAAAGGAAGGGCAATTTGTTGACTAAACACTCCTAGCAGACACTTGACAGCATAACCACACCCTCAAAGTCCACGTAGAATACTGCAACCTTCAAGAACAAGGGATAATCAATGTAACCTGCTTCTGTGTACCCTCAGTGAATCCCCAACAATAAAAATTAAAAAAGAACAAGGGATCAATTGATGTTTTAAGATACACAAAATCTGAGATAATTTACCAACAAATAATAACTTCACCAAATGGAAGGATGTACTTCTGGAAGAAGTAAAGTGATGCTAAAAGCAACCAAGATTTGAGCATTAAACAAAGAAACTAGAAAATAGGTAGATGTAAATATAATAATGTCTAATATGTGGGGTTAAATAGAGGATTAAACTGTGACAATAGAAAATAATATCATATAGGTGGGGAGGGTAAAAATTGAAATGTTAATGGAGTGTTTTAAGCAGCTTGTGTTGAGATAGTGATTAACTTTAGACATAGTTAGTTATGAATGGCAATGCTTTAAGGATAGCCATGAAATAATAGAGAAAAACAGAATTTTAAAAGCCAAAACCCACTTGATGAAAAGGTAAGGAAAGAGACAAAAAACTCATAGAATAAGAGAGACAGAGAGAAAACATAAAATAAGAGAGTAGAAAAGTTAAACTATACAATGGATTGACAAACTATAGCTTATAGGCCAAAAACATTCAACTCCTTGTTTTTATAAAGTTTTGTTTTGTTTTGTTTTGAACACAGCCATGCCCATTTGGGTACAAATTGCCTATGTCTGATTTTGCACTATAATGGTGAAAGTTAGGGAGTCACAACAGAGACCTCATGGCCTACAAAGCCTAAAATATTTACTATTTGGTCCTTTATAGAATTTACTGATAATTAAAGTATACGTAAACGGATTAAAATCATCAGCTAAAAAACAAAGATTATCCCATTGAATTAAACAACACCTACAAAAAAACAAACTCTAGCTAAATATTCTTTATAGTCTCTTACCTGAAAGGTAAGGGAACTAAAAGATTGAACATAAAAGGATTGAAAAATACTAGCTAAGGAAAGCTGGTGTTGCTTTTTAATATCAAACAAAATAGAGTATAGGACAGCAAAATCATTATGAGGGGTAAAGATGAAGACAGACATTACATAATGGTGAAAAGGTCAATTCTGCAGTGATATATGCCAACTCTAAACCTAATGGAACCACAAGGAGAAACTGACAAATCCATCATGACTGAAGGAGACTCCAACATAATACTCATCATAAACTGACAAAAATCTAGTTAAGGTAAAAACATTTATGAACACAATTAATAAGCTTGCTTTAATATGTGCGAGTGACCTTATGAACAATAATTAGAGAATGCATGTTTGCCTTTTATAATCACTGAGCATATCAAAGAATCAGTACCACATAGGTCACATTCTCCAACTAAAATGCAATTAAATTAGAGATTAAGAGCAAAAGTAATGAATTAAGAATCCCAAGACATTTCAAAAGTTTTGAATGTACCTCTAAGTGACTGTAGGGTTGAAATAGAAATCGTAAGAGAAATTTAAAAATTATAGAAATGAGAAATCATGAAAATAGGACGTGTTGAAATTTGTGAGATAATTTGAATGTGGTACTTTGTGTATCACATGTATAATTACTAATTTTAGAAAAGAGGGAAGGCTTATATATTAATGTAATATAATGTAACTCAAGTAGTTAGAGAGTAACAGAAAGCCCAAGAAAGTAGGAAAGGATTATCTAATAAAAATAAGAAATGAGCGATAGGAAATGACAGGGCACTATTGAATAATGGACAAAGAAAGACATTTCCTTTTCAATTGTCTTTCCAATCTTTACAATTACTTCAAGGAAAAAGTCTCAGTTTGATGTTCCTTAGACATAAGCAGTTCTTTACCACTTTCTGAGCTCACTTTTTAAGTGGAAAGCGGGTCTCAGATACAGAGCTTTGAGGAGGCTACAGTTTGTAGCTACAATATAATAACATTTTTCTTCTAATTGTTTATTTGTATCGTTGCCTTTGTTCATAGGAAGCATGAACTAATTACCTACTGATATCCACTTGGGACCTAAAACTTTTTTAAATAAGAGTGGTTATGTTTTGTAAGCTGTCAACTTAGAAAAAACAGCATTAGAGATATTTCATAGATATGGAAAAAATTGTAAAATACATGCTCAAATAACCACGTTTAGGGAAACGCTACTCTCCTTCCAATCAGGAAAGACCTTTGTTAAAAAGCCTTTTCATATTCCTTGGGCAAGTCACAACTATTAGCCCATTTATTCCTTCTGCAAAAATAATGATATTTTTTCTCCCTACCTAGAATTTAAATTTTTAAACTGGCTCTAAAATACTATCCAACATAAAATCCCTAGTTAAAGAAACTTAGAGGCCAATTTCAGGGAGAGGAACAGAGACTGTTGGGTAACATGAATGTCAAAAGTCAGCGAGGCATTGGAGACAACAGGGAACAGTGGGGACCGTGGAAAATTGGAAAGCTCTTATCAGTCTAAAAATATCAGCTGCTACTCAGCTCCTGCTGAGTGGGTGGCATGGTAGAATTTCAGTCCATTGTTGTCAGGTCTTCTGATCTTTTGAAAACATGTCAGAAATCTGCATTTTATGTGAGATCTCTCAACTTTTATATGACCATGCCAAAATAAAAAAAAAAAACATATTTCTGCAAGTCAGAGTCAAACAGCAGCCTGCCAGTTTTTAATCTCTGAACTAATGCAACTTCCTTACTTGATTGCTGAGAAAACTGAGGCCCAGAGAGGGAGATAAATTTGCCTATAATCCCATAGTAAATTAGCTCATACCAGAACTGGAACCCAAGTCTTCTTCTGACCACTCGGTTAGTTCTCTTTCCTTTCCCCCAGGCTACCTCTAATATGGCCTGTGGAGCTCAGAATTTATTCTTCCTCTTCCAATCTTGCAAAGCAGTCAAAACAAGGGAAATGTTTCCTTTACAAAACTCCCATTAGGTTCCTTTCCTTCACCTACTCCACAGAAGAAAACTCAATTGTTTTCCTCACTATTCTTTCCTTCCTTCAAGTGTAGAATTGTCAGAACTTCATTGACTCAAAACAAGCCGTTCTCAGGAAGACTCAGCTACTTACTTTGACTGAAGGGGTCGGTCACCAGAATACATCCAACGGTTCGAGCTGCTGCTGAACACAGTGTCAGTCATGGCGGAAGTCTAGTGCTCCTGGAAGACAGCAGCCCAAAGAAAACATCAGCCTGTCATTTTTCCAGTCCTTATTTCTCGAGTTCCTGTTCTGTACTACACATGTCAGGGCATACAGAGAAGAAAGGGAAGCTCACCTATTTTTTCCATTGTCTAGAGAGAAGGTGTCTTACTGGAAGTCACAGCTACTTTACAGCAAGAAATGGGCCAGAGCAGAGAGATTCCCTCAAACCCAAGTTCTTCCCATTCATTGTTTATACAAGGCCACACTTCCAAAGGTACTAGTCAGCGTTCTTAACTCAAATCCACCAAGGTCTTTTTACCAAGCATGTCATGTGAATTATTTACCTTGGAGTCACCGCTGGGCCTTTTATTTAAAATATATACATATATATATGTGTATATATATATGTGTGTGTCTAAACCATCAAAAAGTCCTATTGGCTTGATCTTTAAAACAGATTTAGAATCTGTCCCCTGCTCTCAGTCTGAGTGCTACTGTGCCGACCCAAACCACCACCACCATCCCTGCTGGACTTAACTGCAGTCGCCTCCCCATTGGTTTCCCTCCAACTGTCCTTGACCCATTTCATCCATTATTTACAAGAGCTACAAAGTAGAAACAACCCAATATGTACCACTGAGGAGCGGATAAACAAAATGTGGTACATCCAGGCAATGTTGGGTTATTTAGCCATAAAAACAAATGAAGTTCTGACACATGCTGTGACCTGGGTGAGCCTTGAAAATGTGGTACTAGGTGAAAGAGGCCAGACACAAAGGCCACATATCATACAATTCCACTTATGTGAAGTGTCCAGAATAGGATTAGTGACTGCCTAGGACTGGAAGTGGGGGTGGGGCGTGTGGTACAAGGTGTCTTTGTATGGAGTAATAAAACTGTTCTAAAGTTGATCACAATGATAGATGTACAAGTCTGTGAACAAGGTAAAGGCCACTGACTTGTCCACTTCATATGTGTGAATTGTATTATCTATGAGCTTTACAATAAAGCTGAAGATAAAGCTACCCATAAATGGTAGCACCACTTTGGAAAACAGTATGGTAGGATCTGTTAAAGCTACACAGTCCTCTACCCTACAGCCCAGGAATTCTACTTAGGCATACACCCAAGAAATAAAAGTATGTATGTTCTAAGGCATGTATAAAAAATGTTCATAGCAGCTAAAAACTGGAAAGCATTCAAATGCCCATCAACAGAAGAGTAGCTAAATCAGTTATGGAATCACCAGTGATGCTGGTGAGCAGTGAAAAACAAAGCTCTGATATACCGCCTGTAACAACACAGACAAATCTACAAATATGTTGGCGAAAGAAGCCAGGAACAAACGAGAATACCCCACGTGACAGTGTTGACACGAGAGGTTAAGAACAGGCAAAGCTATTTGGCAGTGATGGAAATCACAGCAAATCTATTGCTAATGTGGGGGAGGGGATAGATTGGGAAGGGGTCGGAGGGTGCCTCTGTGGGGTGAAGATGTTCTGTATCTTGGTCTGGGTCATTAACCAAGTATATAAATCTACAAAAGCTAAGTACTTGTGTGTCCTTTGCGTCTTTCCCTTTCCCCCCAAAAGAGCAAGTCAGGTTATGTCACTCTTTTGCTCAAGAGTCTTCAATGGCTCACCATTGCTCTTTGACTAAAATCCATCCCCCTTAGCACAGCCTGACTCTCTATAGCCTCCTCCTTTTCTTTTCCTCTTACTCTTCTCATGCCCTCTTCCCCACCTCTGCAAGCTTTCCTGCTGTTTCTTGAACCCCACTTGGTGTTCCCTCTGCCTGGAATCCTTCTGACACAAGCTTGGCTCACTCTTTCCCCTTGTTTAGGTTTGTTCTTAAATACCGCCTTCCTCAAGAGGCCTCCCTGACCACTCAATTTAAAACATCTTCTCCATCTCCTGCCCTCTGGTCTCCTTTAATCTGATTTATTTTTCACTCATAGCTCTTATTGCTAGCCCAATTTAATATAATTTATTTTTATATCTGTCTATTTGCTTAGAGTTTGAATCTCCCTGTCAAAATGCAAGCTCCTTGCAGAACTCTTTCCATTTTCTCTGCTGCTTAATCTCCAACACCACGTATGGTGCGTGGCACTTATAAGGAACTTCATGAAGATTTACTGAATGCGTGGATGAGTCTCCATCACATGAAGTCAGTCCAGCTGAGCTCAGCCAGGCTTACGTCCTCTCTGAGCCCACCTCCCTGCCCTCCAAAGTTCTCACCAAAGAATAAGGAGACAGGAGCATGGAAATTACTTTAATTATATAAAAACCAAACAGAACTTGGAGCCGTGTGTGCAGGGGGCCTAATTACCCTGTAGGTCTTGTTATACACAGTCTTGCTCTCCCCTATGCTGAATAGACCAGAGTTGGGAGGTGGATGCAGAATGAACTCCCTTTCCTAGCCTGCAGCCTTTGGAATTATTGAATCTTTGTGTATGTGTGAAGGGGCAGGGACCAGAAGGGGGTGCTGGTTTGCATATGGCACAAAAGACTCCTTATAGAAAAGCTATTTCCTCTGCTCCCGGGTGGTTAACATAATCTTCCCACATTACTGACCATTTCATTGTTTCCACTTCAAAAACAGAAAGAAAGGAGAGACAGCTCCTGTTGGGAAGAAAATCTGCTCAAAGGAACTTTAATGTTTCGTTATTGCCTGTGTCAAAAGCCAAGTAGGCTTCCCTGAAGCCCCCTGGGGGACTCAGGCCCTGGCTAGGTGCAGAGCCTCAGCCCCTGTTAATGAGTTTCCTCTGCTGCCCTTGGTCCGGACAGCAGAAACTGCAACTGAATGCCTTGGAAATGCTGCCCTCGGAGGACCCCAGGAGGAAGGGTGGGCTGGGGCAAGGAAGCACTTCCTAAGAACTTTCGTCTTCCTCAGGGCAGAACCTGGTGGCTGGCCCTCTCCTAAACCCACCAGGAATGCATTTCCCACTCAAATTCCACCTGCAAAGCCCAAACTTCCTGGCTGACTACTTGGTAGAAACCACCCAATCCATCCCTCCAGGCCAGAAGCCAGCCTGGACAGCCCTGGTTATTATACCTCCGCCACTCAGGGCTCTAAATGCACTGAACATCCCCAGGACTGGACTCTGTCCAGAGCTTGCCCCAGCCTGGACCAGGAAAAGAAAACATCTGAGCAGTCAAGACTATTTGAATAGCTAGAGAAACAGCCCCAGGGAAAGGAGGTCCTGTGTCCCTAGGCAGATTAGGGATGGGGGGGGTGGGGAAATGCAGGTGGGGGAGAGGTTGTAATGTCGGTGCCCTGTCCAGATCCCCAGGCTATTGCACCCTGCCCCCAGCCTCTAGGCATGATAGCATCTAAGAGCTCATAGGAGCACCATTTTCCAGAGAATTGCCCTCAGGCAGCAAGAACTGCTGAGCCAGAGATGCCAGAGAGCAGCCCAAAGCCAGTGACCAGCTGATAAGTAGAGAATAGGTGGGATGAGTCTCCAGATCTACCCATGGACTGGGCTGAGGCCAGACTGCAGCTGAAGCCACATCTCCATCCAGTTTCCTCAGCTGCCCTGTCCTGCTTCCTTCGGGCCTTTGCAGCCTCCTCCTGAGTACTCTAAGTAGAGTAGCAGAAGAAACCCCATCTCAGGTCCTGCTTCTAGAGAACTTGGCTTCACATGGGAGTAGACAGGACTGTCTTAGGAAAGCATGGTTCTGATCCACAAGCTCACTATACCTCCAATGGAAGTCTTAAGATGTTCTCCTCCTATCTGCCTGCAGCTGATACTCCATGAAGGCCAGACAAGATCTCAGATTTGAGGATGAATCAACAGAAAAGGAGGAAGTCCAATAGTGAGCCCCTGACAATTTCAGAATACTCCCCCCTTTCCCAGTGCCTGCTACAGAGAAACCATCACCATAATAGCCAGGAGACCTGAGGCCCAGGGAAGACCAGCAGAGGGAAAGCAACTATGTATATCAGACACAAAAGTATAGATATATGTGTCACATAAACACAGTGGACCCTCCACAGTTGACCTCTCTACACTGATCACCTCCTTAAGTTGACCTAATTTTCATAGAACTAGACATGCACCACATACACATATCAGTACAATAAGCCTAGAACAAAGGCTCTACTCTATCTAGTACATGTAGAATATATTTCTAGTCCTGGGATCACTGCAGAAGTTCAGTATCACTGAGTGGGTAAATTTCAGCACTGACTGTACTCTCTATCACACATCAGGCACTTGTGGAATTATAATTCCCTTTATAATTTCCCTGCTCCTATACAGTAGAACCTCTATAAGTTGACACCCAAGGGACTGCTACAAACTGGTCAACATATGGAGGTGGTCAACATAAACAACTAGGCCTACTGTACGGATACCTACACATGGTGTGTCTATACAAATTAGGTCAACATAAGGAGAAGGTCAATGCAGGAGGTGGTCGACTATGGAGGGTCTACTTTAGTTGATCCAATAAGAATAACATTTCTTGAGCATCTGCTACATGCCATATTCTATGCCTATGTTATTTGCTATAATCATTGTAATCCTACCTCAAGGTAGATGGTATTATCCTCATTTTACAGGAAAAAAAATTCAGGTTCAGCAGGTTAAGTCACCTGTTCAAAATTGCACAGCTACCAAGTAGCAGAACTAGGATTCGAACCTTGACTCCAAAGCCCATGTACTTACTCACTACTCTGTTCACACCTGTTTGTTCTTCCTGGGCTTTGGGTTGTTGGGTTCTGATGAGTGCCTGGGAGATTGGTAAACATCCAGTCCTGGCCCTCTGGCCTCTGGTTGTATTCCCACCTCTCACCCTCAGAAATGAACAGACACCTGCCCACCCAGGCTTCTGCCAGGTGAGTCTGAGAGATCATAAGCCTCATATTGGGTAGGGCCAAGAGAGTGGCTTAAATCCAGTTCTGCAGCTGCAATTTCAGCAAGCATAAAATGACTTTTACTCCCAGAAGCCAGAGCTTCCAGTTCTTTTTCCTTAACTAGATGGAGACTCCCCCAGGGGCCTGGTACAAGCTCTGAAGAACAGTCTACTTTCACTAACAAAAGCAACAATGACACCTGAAAGTTAAAATATCAAGGGTTTGTCACATGCTAGGCACCTTTCAAGTTTTAGCTCATCCAACTCGCACAATAGCCTATGAAGTATGTGGTCTTATCCCATTTTATAGGTGGAATGACTGAGTCATGGAAAATTTAAGTGGGCTTCTCAAGGCCCTGCTTAAATTCCTTCAGTGAAGCAATTGCAAGGTCTAATCATAAGCCCTGGTTAGCTGGATGACGGTTCGTGTGCATGGTGGAGTACTGCAGAGCTGCAAAGAAGAATGACGCTACTTATAGTGGACAGGGATTGATTGCCAAGGAAAAATTGTCTAGTGAAAAGATCAAAGTGTAGGGCAATGGTCCAGAATGCTAACATCCGTGTACACAGGGGATAATAGAGTATGTGCATGTGCTTTTTGGTTGATGTGCATAAAGTATCTCTGCAAAGAATTCACAAGGAACTGATAGTACTGCTCACCTCTGGGGAGGGGAGCTGGGGAGCTGGGGCTGAGATGGGAAGGGGACATTTTAGGATCTATTCCTTTGTATTTGCAACCTTGTGGATATGTGCCCTATTCAAAAATAAAATGAATATTTTGTGTTTTTTTCCAAAATATAAAGATAATAAAGAACTTCAATGAGTGCCCAGAGGATGAGATTTAAGACCCTCTCCATGATCTCTAAGAATTGCTGTGATACTTTTTCTGCTATTCTTCCTATATTCCACCATGCCCCAGTCACACTGGACTTTCCAGCTCCAGGCCTTTGCCCCTGCTGTTCTCTCTGCCTTGACAGCATCTTCATTCCACTGTCATGGGGCTTTGCTGGTCTCTGCTCAAATGTCACCTCCTCCAAGAAGCGATGTCCCTGACTACATTATCTAAGTCACCTACCCTCACCCCATTGCTCATTGTCATCGAGTTCATTGCCTTTGTGATAATTAGCTTGATTTGCTAGTCATCTTCTTTATGTATTTGCTGCTTCTCTTTCCACCTATTCTGTAAGATCCCTGAGTATAGAATCCAGGTCTATATTTGTTCAACAAGTTTCCCCACGCAATTGAGCAGGACTCCACGCATAGAAGGCCCTGTGCTCAGAAGGGCTCTGCACTTGGTTTAATGCTCTGCTGTAATTGTCTTGGAATTCTTAATAATTTTTGAACAAGGAGCCATACATTATCACCCTGTAGCCAGTCCTGAGTAAATAGGTACTCAATAAATCTTCACATAAGTTATAAGGCTCAGAGAATGCAGTGGGTACCCAATAAACCTGCATGTAAGTGGCAGCCTTCACATCCTGGTGCTAAGTCTTATGCCACTCTGCTTGTTAGACCACAACAAAGACCCTGTCCTAACTCCAGATATGCCTAGATTCCAGAGCCCTCCCTTCCCCCATCAGCAATTTGTTCTGCCTGCTTCTTCCCTGGCTCTCTTTATCATTGTTTGCTAAGGAACAGTGGTTCTATCCCCCAGAATTTCTGAGGTCTTCTGCCAATTGTAGTTGAATGGAAAACACAGCTCAAAGCCCATTTAGTTTTCTAGCTGCAGCAGGTGTCTGAATGTGACCCAGCAGGGCTAGGCTGGCAGGGGCTTTATGTGGCACTTCAGGGCACTGCAGGGAACTGGTGTGAACTACAGCTGTCTGTGTGGAGTTCAATGCTACAATCAGCCTCCTTATCCCAACAGTCTTGGAAAGAAACCAGATGATTTGCAGCACAACCTGCAACCACCAGCTTCAGTGCCCAATTCCGTCCCTCCACCTATTTCCCTGCCCATCCTCTCCCAGCATGTCACTGCTCAGTTAGGAATCTGGAAAAACTCACTCAGACTATCTGATGGGGAAGAAAATGCATTTACACAAAGGGCCTCAAATTAGGGGGAGGGGATGTGTCTCTGAACAGGATTCAGGCTGAAAATATGTTTTGTTCCACTCATGCAGGATTTAAAAAGTAAAATTAAGTCAATATCTTAAATGCATAGAATTTAATTAAAAATGGAGATTGCCAGCTTCTCTTGGGCAATTGGAAGAATCAAAAAATATTTATAGGACATTTACTATGTGCCAGACACTGCTGTAGGCACAGGGGATACAGCATTAAAACAAATAAACAAACAAACAAACAAAAACCAAATAGTATTGTCCTCAAGAAGCTTCCTTTCTAGTGGGAAAGGCAGACAATAAACAAACAAGTCAAATGTAAAATGTGCCACTGGTGATGAGAACTTTAGAAAGAAAAGGAGAGGAGATTGGGAGGTAGGGGAGAGTTTGATTTTAAATAGGTGGACAGAGGGAGCCTCACTGAGAGAAGATATTTGAAAAAAGTCCTGAAGGGGGTAATGGACTGAGCCATGTGGCTATCTGGGGCACAGCATTTCCAAAAGAGGAAAAAGTAACAGCAAAGGCCCTGGGGTGGGCATGTGCTTGGTATGCTGGAGAAATGGCAAGGAAGGCAGAGTGGCTGGAGCGGAGTGGGCAAGGGTGGGGGCTGAGACCAGGGCAGTAGTGTTGTGGGGAAGGGAGGCAAGTCAGAATATGGGGATCATGCAGGCTTCTCATCTGAGTGATGCTGTGGGAGCCAGAGCAAGGCATTGAGCAGTGATGTGAGCTAAATATATCCTACTCCATCTGCAATAGGTATCTAGCTTTGACTATTTTGATAGGCTCTCAGAATTTCTACATACCCTTGCCAGGGAAAGGGCACTTGGGACAGCAAAGAGGGAAGATGGCAATCCCCCATGGCTTTGTCAACCACATGTGATGGAGCCTAGGGCCCCTCTGCTCCCCCGCCTGCCTGGCCATGCCTGCCTCCACTCTCAGAGCCCCGGCAGCCCTTCCATGTCCACTACATCCTGACGGTGTGACCTGCTGAAGTTGGCTTCTCTTTGTTCCTAGAGCCAGCTGGGACATCCCCAACCTCTCCTGAACCAGGCTAAAGCTGGAATGACAAGGGTTTGGCTCCTTCCATGCTGAGCTGGTTGGTGCAGAGAAGAGGGCAGAGATAGGCCTGAAATGTGTGAGAGACAAAGACAACATTGTGCTCCTGGCCTTAAAACAAAGTAAACTCACTGTCACCTCCACATGATCCTCCCACGGCCAAAGAGCAAGAACAGAGGGTTCCTGCCATGAGCCTTCAAATAACCCTACAGGGTAGTGCCAATTTTACAGGTGCTGAGGCAGGCACAGAGTGGCAGAGCTCTCCCTCAGTGCTCGGCCACTTACCAATTGCAGGATCTAGGCCAGCGGTTCTCAATCTGTGGGTCATGACCCCTTTGGAGGTGGAACAATCCTTTCACAGGAGTCGCCTAAATACATCCTGCATATCAGATATTTACATTACGATTCATAACAGTAGCAAAATTACAGTTATGAAGTAGCAATGAAAACAATTTTATGGTTGGGAGTCACCACAACATGAGGAACTGTATTAAAGGGTCACGGCACTAGGAAGGTTAAGAACCACTGGTCTAGGCAGATGCTTCATATCTGTGGGCCTATTTCCTCACCAGTGAAATGAGGGTCGTCATCATAGCACCTCCTCATAACAGCTGCTTAGGATATGTCTGGCCCAGGGCTAAATGCTTGCCATGGATGACCTCATTTAATTCTTCCAAACATCTGTTAATGTAGGTACAAGTATCACTTCCATTTTACAGATGAGGATACTGAGGCTTAGAAGGGTAAATGATTTGCCTGTCTAGCTGAAACAGCAGGGATTTTTACCTACAGGATCTGATGCCAGACTCTACATGCTTAACCACTATCATCTACTAGGCTGTCTCTGGGATTATTGTGAAGAATAAGATATGAAGATGCAGGTGAAACAGTCAACTTGGTACTTGGAACATAGTACAGACTCAGTAAATGTTAAGTATCAGCCCTATTATCATCATCACCATCAACGTTCATCAGTATTCTTTCTCTCCAACAGCAAAAGTGAGTCATAACTTGTATGATGAGATTTAAAGAACACTAAATGCCTCTGTAGCTTGCCAGTGTGCTCTGAATTTCCTTCACCAGCCTTGCTCCCTAAAGGTCTATTTGGCCCACTCTTTTCTCTCTCTCTCAGGAAATAGAGGTAAGCTCACTGCAGATGGGATGGTTTGGTTGCAAAAAATATAATGCCATTTCTTCCATTCCTATATCCCTGACACTTATAGCTCCTTCCGTGTAGAGGAGAAATCTGTTTTTCCATCCTATATTGGCTATAAGAATTTTCTGTGGCCATCTGGACTTTTCAGAGGTTTGAAAATGCTAGTCTGCTAGAAGTCGGCCTCTTTTCTTACTTTTAGAATCCTGCAATCATGACATGAGAAGCCAGGCTAGTCTGCTGGAGGGTAAGTGATCACATTGCAGGGGGCCAATGTTGTTGTAGCTACTAGGGCTGCCCAATCATAAACCAGCCAGTCCCAGCCAACATGCAAGCTGACCACAGACATGTGAACAGCCCAGCCAAGATTATCCAAAACCAGAAGAACCACCCAGCTGAACTCAACACCACTGCCAACCTAAAGAACTATGACATAAATAATGGGTTGTTGTTCTAAGCCACTAATTTGTGGAGTGGTTTGTTATGTAGCAAAAACTGACCAATGGAGCAGTCTATTGTAATGGGAAAATTGCTGGCCTCAGACCTAGATTCCTGGGGTCTACTAGTTCCCCTCTTCATTTTCTGTGTGATTCAGGAAAGTTTTGCTTCTATAAAATGATAATATAAAAATTCCTATCCTTGTCATGCCCACCTTACAAGGTTGTTGGTAGAGGGGACCTTGTAAATATAAAATGTTTTCCAAGTATCAGTCAGGCAGGACACTGTTAATATTATTCAAGGATAGGTGGGGGAAGAGAAACAAAGATCTAAATCCTACTGTTTGCTTAGGCCTGTGTGAGATACTACGGTAGATATATGGAGTAGACATCTCTTATTTATGCCTATTCAGCACTTATCTGGATAGCCTTTTGGGGGAGTAACAGTACCCCAATTTTCCTTCAAGAAACCATCCCTCTCTCAGTATCAATTTGTGTGGTTCAGGTGGGGTTCAACTAAATCTGGTCCCTAGAGGTGTCAATGCCTGGCCAGTTAGTGCATTATACCCCTTAGGCTGCTGTGACTAGTTCAAGGATAGGCACATGACCCAATCTGGACCAACAAAGGCCTGTGCTAAGACTTTTGGGGGAAAGTATTTCTTTCACATTGTATATCGAAGCAGTACCCTGAACCCCATAAATGCATCAATGTACAAAGTTATGATTTAATAAAAAATAATAATAAAACTAAAAAAAAATAGAAAAGTATTTTTCTTTTGCTAAGCTGGTAGGACAGAAGTCTATAGCTACTACTTATCGGTTCTGCTATCACATGGGAAAAGCCTGTTGAAGAATGAAAGCAGAGCTGGAAGATAGAGACTAATTCCTAATGATGCTATTGGAATGCTGGATCTAGACATTTGGGCTACCATGAGCCAATATGCCCCCCCCCCGAATATTTGATTCTTCCCAAATTTTAGAAGCCAAATTCAAGCCAAACGTAAGATTGTAGCCCTCCTGAGTTCTGTCTGTATGTCTTCAGGGTGAGACCATGATACCTGGAAGCAAACAGGTGTTCCAAAGGCAACCACAGTTGGCTGAGCCCTGCAGAAAAATGTACCAACCTTCAGCTACTCCTTGAACTTCTCCCTCCCCCATCATGGAGGTTGGGTGGAGCTGCCAAGCTCCATGGAGGAAAGGAAATGTTTCTAAAGCATCCTCGCCACGGCCCGCTGAGACCCTGCACTGGCAATTAAAATTCAGTGACAATAAACAACACTAATTAAAAGCAAAACTAAGTACTTAATAAGACAAATGAGGTGGCAGTATTAAAAGTCAGGATGAGAGAGCTGGCATTAATTAAAAACAAAGACTGATTTCTTCGCTTTTCTAAAAAGGCTATGTGTGTGGTACGTGTGTGCATGTGTGTGTGGGAGTGTGTGTCTTGAGAAAAGGTTTAGATTCTGTTAATGTACAAAATGCCCTGGGAGGAGGCAGATACTGGGATTAGTTCTGCATGGGGTAGGGGTGAAGGTGTCTTCCCAGAAAAGGGAAAATTTGGGCTAGACCTTGAAGATTGAGCTGGGTGTATGGAAAACAGGGAGAAAGGGGAAACCAGGATGAAAAGAGAAAGTGGAACCCAATGATGAACCCCTGTCCTTGTGGATTGATGATTGTGCATAGCAAGTCTCCACTCAGACAACTCTTTCTTCCATTTAAAGATCCAGAGCCTAAGATCCCATATTCTTCACAGACCGTTCAGCAAGGTGACTGGGGTATGGGTTTGAGATCCAAGCCCATTCTGCCATTTATGAGCCAGGTCAGCTTGGACAAGTTTACTCACATTCCCACACCTCAGTTTCCTTATCTGTAGAGTGGGAAGGCAAATAGGACCCATTTCCAAATGAAACTGTGAGGATTAAATGAGATAATATATGTGAAGTCCTTAGGCCAGAACCTGGCTCAAAATACTCCTATGTCAAATGGAAGCTATCAGTAATTTGTCATTATTAAGAATCATCTGAGTTATGTTTTCCTAAGACAGTGGTTCTCAACCTTCCTAATGCTGTAGCCCTTTAATACAGTTCCTGTAGGTCGTGACCCACAGGTTGAGAACCACTGTCCTAAGAGATAAGAGCCCAGTTTGGGCACTATAGGGAAATGTCTCCGTCTTTTTGAAACCAGAGTAAGTACACGGAGGATGGTAATTATGATGATGGAACTAACAATAACAATAATACCAAGACACTGCTCATAATAAAATAAAAAGCAATAAAATGACCCTTTAGAAAGCAAGGGTCATTTGTCAAGTGCTGTGGCTGTCTTTGGTGTTGACCACTAAATGTTTTTGCACCCCACCTCCACCCACTGTGGAGTAGGATTGCCCTTCTCTCTCCCTGGGGAAGCTAAGAGTGGCCACATGAACTCTTTGGGCTAATGAGGGTTTCTAACTGGAAACTGTAAAGCCAGTCCATACTTCACCACATTTTCCTTTTTTGGCAATCATGGATGTATGAAGATGGAGCTTCTCTCAGTCTGGACCCTTGAATGAGGGAAATTCAGAGCAGATGCACCCTGATAATTCACTAGATCCAGATAATGAGTGAGAAATGAATCGGAAATTTTTGGAACTGTTTGTTCTCACAGCATAACCTAACCCATTCCAGACTGTGCTTATTTAGGGACCCCACTAAATGTTTCACACGCAATATCCCATAAACAATTCTAAAAACTAGGATCTTCCATTATTCAGTTTCACAGATTGGAAAACTGATGCCCAGAGAAGTAAAATCATTTGCCTGAGGACACAGTCAGTAAGTCACAACAGGGCACACAGAAATAAATGCAGTCCGGGACTCCCCCTGATGGCAGGGCAGAGCCTCCAGAATTGATCTTCCTGGGCAGAATGCTCCTACTAGATAGGGGAACCCCAAACCTTTCCTTCCTTCCCTGATTATAAAGTGCCTCTGAGCCCTGAGTTTATAAACCTAAACACCAGACACTGCTCACAGAACTCTCCTCAAACGCTCCCCTGCACAGTCCAGCCAATTACCTGATTCCTTGATAATGCAGAAAGTTGCTTTTGTCATGTTGTTAACTGAGCTTATCTCTGCCCCAGCCTTGCTGTGGTGAGCAAGAAACTCAGGATTGATTTCTGCACTCACACATGTGCACACAGACACACTGGCCCCCAAGCAGGGAAATGTAATTAGACAGGTCTCCATATTAAAACAAGTCATTTAGCTTAATGGCCCCTGGCTGCCACTCAGGCCCAGGCTGCAGTGAAATTCGTTCTGATTAAAACTCAGCTGGAGCTGACTTATCTGCAAGCCCTGAATCTCATCATGTCATGGGAAACCACAAGTATCATTCTGTTCCCTCCTCTGCCTCAGGGATAAAATACTCAGAGCAGATAGGAGCAATTGCCCCTTTAAAAATGGCAGCAATATACAATTTTAATGCAATCCCCATTAAAGCTCCACTGTTGTACTTTAAAGATCTTGAAAAAATAATACTTCATTTTATATGGAATCAGAAAAAACCTTGAATAGCAAAGACATTACTCAGAAATAAAAATAAAGCAGGAGGAATCATGCTACCAGACCTCAGACTATACTATAAATCGATAGTGATCAAAACAGCATGGTACTGGCACAAAAACAGAGAGGTAGATGTATGGAACAGAATAGAGAGCCAACAGATGAACCCAGCTACTTATCATTATTTGATCTTTGACAAGCCAATTAAAAACAGTCAGTGGGGAAAAGACTCCCTATTTAACAAATGGTGCTGGGTGAACTGGCTGGCGACCTGTAGAAGACTGAAACTGGACCCACACTTCTCACCATTAATTAAGATAGACTTTCACTGGATTACAGATTTAAACTTAAGACATGAAATTATAAAAAATACTAGATGAAAGTACAGGGAAAACACTTGAAGAAATCGACCTGGGAGAATATTTTATGAGGAGGACCTCCCAGGCAACTGAAGCAACACCAAAAATACATTACTGGTCTCTGATCTAACTAAAAAGGTTTTGCACAGCCAAGAACACAGTAAGTAAAGCAAGCAGACAGCCCTCAGAATGGGAGAAGATACTTGCAGGTTATGTCTCCAACAAAGATTTAGTAACAGGAATCCACAGAGAACTCAATTGTATTAGCAAGAAAAGAACGAGTGATCCCATCTCAGGGTGGGCAAGGGACTTGAAGAGAAACTTCTCTGAAGAAGACAGGTGTATGGCCTACAGACATATGAAAAAATGCTCATCACCCTTAATCATCAGAGAAATACAAATCAAAACTACTATGAGATATCATCTAACTTCAGTAAGATTAGCCCACATCAGAAAATCCCAAAACCAGAGATGTTGGTGTGGATGTGGAGAAAAGGGAACACTTCTACACTGCTGGTGGGAATGCAAACTAGTATGTTCCTTTTGGAAAGATGTTTAGAGAACACTTAGAGAACTAAAAATAGACCTGCCATTCGATCCTACAATTTCTCTACTGGGTATATATCCAGAAAACCAAAAATCACATTATAATAAAGATATCTGTACCAGAATGTTTATTGCAGCCTGTAATTGCTAAGTCATGGAAGAAGCCCAAGTGCCCATTGACCCATGAATGGATTAATAAATTGTGCTATATGTACACCATGGAATATTATGCAGCCTTGAAGAAAGATGGAGACTTTACCTCCTTCATGTTTACATGGATAGAGCTGGAACATATTATTTTTCTCAAAGTATCTCAAGAATGGAAGAAAAAGTATCCAATGTACTCAGCCCTAGTATGAAACCAATTTATAGCTTTCATATCAAAGCTATAACCCAGTTATAGCCCAAGAAGGAGGAAGGAGGGGAGGGGGGGAGGATGGGTGGAAGGAGGGTAATTGGTGGGACCACACCTACAGTGCATCTTACAATGGTACATGTGAAACTTACTAAATGTAGAATACAAATGTCTTAATAACTAAGAAAATGCCATGAAGGCTATGTTAACCAGTTTGATGAAAATATTTCAAATTGTATATAAAACCAGTACATTGTACCCCATGACTGCATTAATGTACACAGTTATGATTTAATAAAAATGGCAGCATTTCTGGTCCTCTCAGCTGAGGGGCACTTTTATAAATTATAGATGAGAGATATAACAGTCCCATTTTATAGACAAGGAAACCAAGGCCTGTGTTTGTTGAGGTCACACTGGTAGCAGGGAGAATATCTAAAAACCCGAATCTAGATCTCATATAAATGAAACTTCTGGCTATGCTGATCAATTATCTTTTGAGTTAAATACATTAATTTTCTATCTTTATTGTAGAAAAATAGTTGCACAGTGACAGCGTCATGTGATTCAACTGAATAATAAAATAGCTTTGCTAGATATTTTCTTTTCGCTCCTCCAGATCAATTTACCTCCCTGGACCGTGCCCTGGGAAGCTGAGCTATGTGTGAGAACCTCTGGTTTCTAGTTGAGTTTGCCCAATGGGAGGCACCAACAGAAGCCTGGAGGAAAGAGGAAGAGAGAGGCTGGGGTATCTATACTTCAGACGCCCCTGCTGGCCACCGTGGGTTGGCTGTGATTCTCTGCTGAAGATCGCACTTGTTGTCTGGAGGACCTCACCTTATAATACTTTCTCTCCTGCATCCACTTACTGTCCCCTGCCGCACTCCCCTCTATGTCTAGAGACAGTAATGGATTCCCTAGGACACACAACTATATAAATGGTGGGGCCACATTTCAGGTCCCAGTGGTATAGTTCCAAAGACTGCTCTTGGCCAGTTTATTAACCTGCCCTTACGGTCTGTATTTCACAGCTCTGCAGAGGTAGGCTAGCATAGAAATTAACAGTACTAGTCTTTAAGTGGGCAATTTCCATAAACAATCTTATTTAATCCATACCTTCATTCTTTGAAATAGGTGCTCAAGTTATTCCCATTTCTGAGTCAGAGGAGTAAATTAACTTCCCCAAGATCACCAGACAGGAATGGTGGAGGCAGCCAGGTTACAAATCCGGGTATGCCTCCCTTTGCTACCAGAACTCTTAACCCCTACCTTGGAACCACTCACAATACGGGCCACCTAGCCAGACTGGCATCAGTGGGTAATAGGTGCAGTAAGGGAGAGGCTGGCCTAAGATAAGAATGACCTTCTAACCATAAGAGCCATCAAAATGAAGGAAAGCTACTTTTCTAGGTAATGAGTCTCCAGTCACTGGAGGCAATCAAGCACTAGCAGCAAAACCATTTATTGGGGCTGTCGTAAAAAGGATAATGTGCTTTTCTGAAATGGCTCCTTTCTGCATTTGGAAAAGAATGGCTCAAGTTCATAGATTCTTCCCTCTCATATGTGGTTGAAACTGCTCACACTAACTCCCTGACTTGGTCTGAACCTTATCAAGCAGGCAGAGCCAGTTTCTGGTTAGATGACAGAAAGCTCAAGTACTCTAGCCTGAGATGCTCCCTGTCCTGGACAATGCACATTTTCACTTCATCCTTGTGAAGAACAGGCAGGTGGGACCTGGAGAAGGGTTCTTCTTGTCTTCTCACCTTCCCCTAACAAACACACACATACACACACTCACAACGCCTTGACCACATCACACACCAGACCCACCAACACACCTCCCTCACGTTCCTGTGCGTAGTTCCACATAAACACACCCCATCACATACAACAACCCCTGCCATATAACACCTGCTTCCCAGTGTACCCCACGTCCACCACATCTGCACCCCACCCCAGACACACACATATACATGCCACCCTCACTGTCACCCACAGTACACATTTCAGGATGGCATCTCTCATTAAGGGCAGATAAGAGCGCAGGCTGTAGAGTCTTTCAACCTCCAGCTATGCCGGCTGAGCCTGGGCCAATTACTTCTCAGAGCCTCTATTCCCTCTTCTGCAAAGTGAGGGATGCAGCAGCACCTACTTCCTAAGGTTATTTGAGGATGAAGTGAAAAGTAACATGTCCCATAGCAGCATAGGCAAAACCCTTACGAGATGTTCTTTCAGAACCCCATCTCCCCCAAGTAACATTTTAGCCCAGAGTCTCCGGTCACAGGAAGTATACTTTCTGCCTCATACAGCTCAGCTGCAGTCACTTTCCTGGGGTGTAGATTTTAAGAAATCTGAGATCACTTCAGAAAAAATGAAAAGCTTCTCTTAGTTCCCATGAATAATAGATCTTGAAGACCTGCCTCCATCTATTCCCCTCTCTCACAGGCGCCAGGTGGGGGAAAGAAACAGAAAAATGAAACCTTGGCCAGTGTTTGTTGGAGAACATTAATGAACCACAATGTTCCTCTTCCTCTCTCCTTGCCCCTGTGAAAATAGCCATCAAAATATCAAGTGTTATAGATGAAGTGCCCTTCAATTTACAAATCCTGAAGTCCTCCCAATCACCCAGGCAGGCAGGTGTTATGACTCTCATCACTGGAGGAAAAAGAGTGCAAAGGGTGAGAGGTGCTGAGTCGCCAGGGTTCAAATCCCAACCCTGCCTCGTTCTAGCTGTGTGAGCTAAGGACAGCTACTTAACCTCTCTGTGCCTTTCATCCTGTGAAAAATAGAAAGGATAATAGTATCTATTTTTTAGGGATGTTAAAGGATTACATGAGTTAATATTTGTGAAGTGCTTAGAACCATGTCTAACACATTATTAAACAGAGTGAAATTACCCTTGTCATCATCTCCAGGATATTAAGGCTGCTCAATACAGCTATGACAGTATCACCTACTGTGTGCCAGGGACTACACTAATTTATATACATAGGATATATAAGGTTTGAAAAGAAATTACACTGAGTCTACTTTAAAGACAGAAAAATTGAGATTTATAAAGGTTAATTGACTTTCCCCACAATTAAACCAAAGCCAGTAAGTAGTGGGGCTGGAAGTCAAACACAGAATGTATGACCCTAAATCATTTCCCACCATCTTCTTCCTCCTCTGTTTTCCTCTTCATTAATCTCCTAATAAATGCAAAGTGCTAAGTGCTTTACACACGTTAGCGCTTAGCACATTGTTATCTAAATTGATTCTCAACTCAATCGTTAGCCTCATTTTATACCAGGAAAACTGAGGCATGGAGAGGTTGGGCATTAGCCCAAAGTTCCCAGCTAAATAAATGATGGAGCCTGTATTCAAAGCCCCAATGTCAGATTCTACATATACATATACCACACACTAACTTTTCTCTCTTTGTCTCACCCCCCTCCCCCAATCTTCGAGTTTTGCCAGATAAATCACCATCCAGCCATCGACTTCCAACCTTCTGAAGGGACATTACATCAGAGCTACATCTGAAGCTGCTTTAGTTTCTCTTCTTATCAAAGCTACCCACTCTGGTAGGAGAAGCATTTGTACTGCATTGAGGGCAGATGTGGACACCCCCCACATACACACCAAAATTTCCAGGAGTCCTTTTTTTGAGCCAGGAATTTCCATGGGCTGTCAAAAGTAAGGGTGCATGCAACCGGCAGCAGAAATGTGAAACATAGTCATGGTTCTGTTTGTACTGGGGGAGACTGTGTATTTGGTGTCCCCTAACAACCACGCCTTCCACATTTTAGAGTCCCTCTCACACTAATTCTGGGCTTAGCATGTGACTTTCCTTGACTGACGGGAAGCCAGTAAATATGACGAGTAGAGGCTTGATAAGTGCTTGCCGCTTGAAGCTTGTCCCCTGAGCGTCCCTATCACCGTGTTGGAAATCCAGTGTAAGGCATCACATGGAGGAAAACTACAGCTCTCCAGCCAAGAGTCTCAGCTAAGCACCAGATACAGGAGTGAGACCATCTTGTACCATCCAGCTATCATAGTCAGACAGACTGTTGTCACATGAGTGACTAAAGGCAGGACCTGCAGACACACCAACTGAAACCAGCCCAAATTGGGCAGTTGTGAGCAAATTAATGGTTTTTGTGTTAAGTCATTAACTTTTGGGGTTGTTTGTTATGCAGCATAACTAAATGCCATTAGCAATGTGCCATGTTCTGCTTGCCCATCCATATCCCCTCCTCACCCTTGTTGTCCCAATTCTCTTACCCCAAAGACTGACATATATGTACTACCTCAACTGGACCCCTTGCCCTCCAGCTTCCATCTTGATTCAACCCATGGGGAGCATGAGAGGTTAGTGGATGGAGGGAGGGGAAGGGGGAGAGGTCAGGGCTCACGTTCTGCAATGTCGTCACAGGTAGGCTGCCTCCCTTGACAATGGTCACGGCTCTGGTCCTGAGGCCCTCTCCTCTCCTAAATGACATCTCCTGCTCTCTCCCAATTATGGCAATGCTGGTTCTCTCCCCACTCAAGACTGGGAGTGGCAACAGCTCCCTATTACTGCTAGCCCCAGGGGGCTTCACTACCCATGGCTGGTTTTCTTAATCTTGTTCATATCTTTGTCCTAAAAAACAAACAAACAAACAAACAAACCCTCTTCAAATTAAACAACTTTAATTGCCGTATGTTTCCTTCTAGGACCAGGACTCATATGGGCAGTGGCAACAGTGTATATTTTTCATGAAGACATAGAACAATAACAAGCTAGAGTTTCATTCCTGAGAAAAGTTGGACAGCTATCAGCAGGGGGCCAGACCTGTGGCTCAGCACCACAGACAGCGGCATGGGCATGAGCACATTACTCCTCCCTTTAGTATTAGTGAATGTATGAAGGGGTGTTGGGGTGTGTGTATATGTGAGAGGCAGAGAGGCGTAAAGTCAGTAATTGATACACTTTCTAAAAGCTGGGACCTACCAGACATGTATGTGTATAACTTAATTTACACTTTCCTCCCTGAGATTCATGTAGCAGAAGCTACCAAGAGGTATGGAACGGTGTAAGAATAGTTTTTTCACACCCCGAAATTCTCATTTCTCCATTTAAGTCCTCAAAATCCTAGCTCAATTCTCATCTGTCCCATAATGCCTTCTCTCACCAGACCTTTCTTCTCTGAATTTATAATGTAATTGGGATATAGAGGCTCAGAATTTAGCCTCTTCTAGTTCACAGAAATCATCCATCACAAGACTGGAAGTTCCATGGAGGTACAGAGAGTGAACATCTCTGTTCCTCCTTCTCCTGGCACCAACACCCCAATGTTCTTTGAGGGAACCATCCTTTTCCAATCTCAGCCTGTGATGTTCTTGATGGTGCTGGTGTTGGCTCCCAGCTCCAGGGCTGCTCACATGACCTTGGCCTCACCGATCAGCCTATTACCCTCTTCTGACCACATATAATTGACTTGAAGTTGGGTGGGTTTCCCAATCTAAGCAATTAGTCTCAATCCTCAGCCTTCCGTTGGAATCCTAGGAAGGTTTTCATTTTTTTCCACTACAAAGCTGAAGCTAGGGTGAGACAAAGTTAGACTTGATGGGGTTCTGCCAGGTAGAGAAAGTCTTCCTGAAAGTTTAGCTAACCCAAAGAAAGCAGAACTAAGAGATGATGAGAACTCAGTTCTGACGCTATTGTCAAGTCTCTGGGTCTAGTCTTGCCTCAGCCCTGTTGAGGACCCTTCCATTACATTAGCAAATAAATGTCCTTTTGTATCACTTAAGTTAGGTTTTCAATCACGGCAGTCATGATGGATACATGCACACACATGCACTGTCGATACTCATTATTTATAGATTGCATATTTGCAGTTTCACTGATTCACTAAAATTTATTTGTAACCCCCAAGTCAATACTAGTGACGCTTTCATGGTCACTCACAGACATGCACAGAGTGTCCAGACACTTTGAGTCACTCCATCTAATACATACCCATGTAACAGAAAAACTCAAGTCAATTCAAGGTGGCGGGGGGGGGGGGGGGGAAGGGAATGAAGGAGCAGGGAGAGAGGAGGAGGGGGGACAGGTGGGCTCCCACTTAAGGGGCACAATTACAGTGTATGGCACATCTCTTGGGAGCAGGACACAGTTATAAGAGGGACTTTACCTAATAAATGCAAACAGTGTAACCTAATTCTTTGTACCCTCCATTAACCTGCAACAATTAAAAAAAGAATTGTGTCACTGACATGTACACACCTAGGCTCCCAGCTGAAGGCAAACAAAATAGCGCTCTGCCTTCTTGTTTCAGCTCTCATCCTGCCATCAAGTCTCCTTTTCCAGGGCTATTTAATGCCACATCTTTTGTTGTTGGTAACCTTTTTCTTTAAAAAGCAAGCCCCCAAGCATGGTGCTGAAGTGCTATCTTGTTCCTCCAAGGAGGAGGGCTGTGATGTGCCTTGCAGAGAAAATGATGCCTTAGATACACTTTGTTCAGGCATGAGCTATCGTGCTCTTGGCCACAAGTTTATAATTAATGAATCAACATTGCATATTAAATGAGGTGTCTTTAAACGGAAACCCACACCAAAAAAGGTTCAGTATTGATCAGTTGAAGAGATGTCGGAACCAGAGGCTTGCAGGGCCCTAGCCTTGTACTTTCCCTAGGAGCAACATGGCTCAATGTTTACTAATTCAGTGCCTGTGGCAACTTTGTAGCATTAACTATCATAAGTAAAAAGAATTGACTCCCTCTTTATGTATATATGTGCGCATATGTGTGTGTATATATAATAGACATGCATATAGATAAAACAAATAAAAATGCATAAGATATAATGTATTATATAATATATAAATATATATAAAATGCTAGAATTGGGAAGCGTTCTTACCTTTTCACTTTCCCTCTTTCAATGAGGAATATTAAGTAGGACAGATGCTTAGTAGTGTGGTCCACTTTCTATTTTATTGTCAGTATGGGGGAGGCAAGGGACAGACAATCAGATAATTGAGGCAAAAAAGCCAATTTAGGAGGAAAAGTGCCTGAGACATACAGCATCCTGTCCTTAGGGCTTGCTTCTGGGCCAACCTCTCTCACAAGAAATCTATGGTGCGTTTCAACCCTGTTCCTCTGCCGGCACCTTTGTCGGGGCAGGAGGAGACAAGGAGGAGGCAAGGAGGAGGAAGACAATCTGCCAAGAGTGAACACATTGGCTCGGGGATTCACCAATAACAGAAACTTACAGCGATCGTGTAGCACAAGCCTTTCTGGAGTCTGCTCAGATAATGAACCAAGGCTGATCAGCAAATGGGTTTATAGCGGGTTTTCCATTTCTAGCACCTGCAGAACATGCTCAGATGTGGAAGGTTTGCAGAAGCCAAGGGTGAGATAGAGGTTGCTGCGAGTGGTTCATCCCACACCAATCTGCCAGCTTGGTTTCTGCAATAAAATGGGTCACTGAAGGGGGTTGCAATTCAGGGTATAGAAAGATCTCCACCTTTCAAAGTTGAGGACAAGTGCGAATTGAGTTCCCTCTGTCTTGATTTCCAGCTCTTTCTAGAGGAAAACTTGAAGGTCACTTCTTAAAGAAAGGATGAGGGTGTACAGAGTTATTTATGAGCATTTGGCCCGAAAAATCAAGAAAGAAAACTGAAGTGTCCCCAACAAGCCTTTCAACTTCCTCACCCAGTTCTTGCTTATTGAGGGAACTGGCAACACAGATGTCATAGAAGCGGAAAAAATCAAGCTCTATAGGATGTAGAATTGAAGTCAGCAGAAGGCTGGGAATTAAGAGGTGAGAGGATGGGGAAAGCAATGCTCAACTCCTCCCTGAGTCAGCTCACCTCTCTCAGGCAGCCTGCCGCAGGCTGTAGGGTTTGAATTCCCACCCATCTCCCCTTGTTTTTCTGGCTTCAGCACTTTACGTCCACCTTCCCTCTCCCTGGTATGGTAATCTCCACACCGCAGAGCCTCAAGTGCTCTTTTTAAATTCTTGTACGGTGAGGGGTTTTGTGGCCCTAGCTCCCCAAAATGTCAAGAAGAGGCAGATCAGGCAATCAGAAGGAAACAGTCAAGAATAGCCACAGAGACACTGGCATATCCTGTGAAACCCTTATAAACTCCCCCACTGGCAAAACACCCCCCAGCCACTTCACAATAACAGCATACGTCTTAACCATCATAATTTGAAAGTCACATAAGATGTGAGGTTTAAAAGTCCATTTTACAGATGCCAAAACTGAGGCACTGCCAGATAAGGTAACTCACTAAAGTCACATAGGTAGTAAAAACTCACATCCTGGTGTTTCCCTAGAACAGTGGTTCTCAACCTTCCTAATGCCGTGATGTATTTTCATTGTTACAAAGGGGTGGCGACCCACAGGTGGAGAACCGCTGCCCTAGAATCACTTGGGAGAGCGGCAGTTTCATAACGTCAGTGCTAGGACCCCACCCAAATCAACTACAGAAGAAACTTGCAGAGTGAGTCCCAGCAACAATACATTTCAAAACTACCCAAGGTATTTAAAATCCTCCACCAGGGCTGAGAACCACCTGCCCACAAGCTCGCCCTTCATGCCGGCATGTCTCAAACTCAAGTGCATCAAATCACCTGGAGAGCTCATGAAAGTACAAATCAATGCAGCTCCCTGGACCCCTAAGCTCCTGATTCAGGAGGTCTAGGACACAGCCTGAGAATTTCCAGGCAATCCTGGTACTACTGGTCTGCAGATGGCATCTGAGAACCACCCCTTTAAGCAACGATAGAAAATGGGACCCAGGAGACCAAATTTTCCGGTACGCTGTTTCCCTTCTGCTGTATACTGTCTTATCCTGGATCAGAGATAAAAACACTGGGGTGTGCTGCTCACTGCTCACCAGAAACTGGGGAAAGCCAGGAGAGGCTGAGGGCTTCTTGGCTTTTCTGTCTCTCGTTTCTTTCCTTAAAAAAAAAAAATCCACCACTTAAGAGACTGCCCCCGAATGTTTGCTGCTCGTTCTTCCACCGGTGGCCCAAACCCTCAGCCTGCAATGCGGGTCTTCTTAAATATTGAATAAGTCTGCTGCTCCACCAGCTGCCGAGGCCAGGGCTGAGGTAATGTTGATATTGACAAAGGTTTAATATGATTAATCAGGTTGAAAAGATCGGGCTGCAGAGCTGCTTTTATGAGAGACCTTCACTTTCTTCTCCCTTCCCAAATCCCTGATGTCTCCACACCTTCCTTGCCCCTCCCCCACCCCTTCTGAGAGTTGGGGATTTTTTTTCCCTCTTGTTGCTGTTTAATGACCCATTAGATTAGTTAGAGTAGTCTGGAGAGGGGGTAAGCTTTTGAACAAGAGCAAGGATCATTAGGTTGACACTGTTAGTACTCATTTATCCAACAAATACTTATTAAGTATCTACTGCATGCCAGACCCTATGGGAGATGGTGGATGGAGATACAGTGGTAAATAAAATAGCCAAATTATCCTATTCTGGTGGTGATGACATTCTTGGTGGGGTAAGGGGGATGAACAAAATAATAGTTGAAGCAGATAGCTTGTATGTGGTGCCAAGTTTTAGGGAGTGAAATAGAGCAGAGAAGGAGGAGGTAGAGTTCTGGGAAGAGGGGTGCAATTTTAAATAAGGGGAACAGAAAAGGCTTCACTGAGAAAGGTGACAAAGAAGGAAAAGCCTAAAGGAGGTGGGTGAAGGGAGCAGGATGGAAAGGATTAGCAGGACCCCTTCTAGAACTTTCTAAATGTTGAGCTCTCTGGCTCAGTGCCTGTAGCTCAGTGGCTAGGGCACCAGCCACATACGCTAGGGCTGGTGGGTTCAAACCTGGCCTGGGCCTGCCAAACAGCAACTACAACAACAACAACAACATAGCTGGGCACTGTGGCGGGTGCCTGTAGTCCCAGCTACTTGGGAGGCTGAGGCAAGAGGATCGATTAAGCCCAAGAGTTGGAGGTTACTGTGAGCTGTGACACCACTGCACTCTACCAAGGGCAGCAAAATAAGACTCTGTCTCAAAAAAAAAAAAGTGTTGAGCTCTCCTCTAAATAATACTGACTAATGTTTACTGAGCACCTACTATGTGCCAAGCTCTTTTCCGAGCACAGACTCTGTATTAACTTATTAAATTCCCCCCAAACAACCCAATAAAACAGGTTTCATTGTTCTCCTCATTTTCCAGATGAGGAAACTGAGATGCAGGGAGATTTAGTAAGTTTCTCAAGGTCACACAGCAGCAGCACTGGAACTTAAACCCGGGTAGAGGTCATGGTGAGACATTATTGAATCTAGAGGTAATTTTTTATCTAAGTCCTATATAATAACAAACAGCTAACATTTACAAGGTTGCCATGTCCCAAGCACTGTTCCAAGTGCCGTATTTTATTAACTCTTGTAATCCTCATGACAATGCTGTGAGAGAGATACTGTTAATGTTCACATGGTCCAGGTGAGTGAATTGAGACCAGGGAGCTGAGGAAGTTGGATCACAGGCTGGCAAATAGCACAGCTAGAGGCAGCAGCTGGGTTTTTATTGGCTGTGCCTACTGCCTCCTACTGGTCCACCAATCCTTTATAAGAAGATGTTCATGTTTTGGATCCAAACTAAAAGGAGCTGAACACTAGAGAACTGATTTCTGCAGAGGTTTATATATTTTTTAAAAAACCCACTTTTCTGTTGCTTTATCTTCACAACAATTCTGAAAAGTAAGTAAAGTAGTGGTTGATAGTTGTTCTATTTTATAGAGCAGAAGAAAGAGCTCCTGAGAGGTTTCTTTTCTTGCTATAAAAATTCAACATTAGATTTCATTGTCAAGAACATCTGGATTTGAGTCCCTGAATCTACCCTTTGCTAACAGGGTACATTTGGGGAACTGAGGTTTCCCCAGTCTTCTTTAGCCTCAGTGTCCTTGTCTGCAAAATGGGAATAATAATACTGCCTCTTTCCTGAGGCTTTGTGGAGATTAAAGAAGATCACTTGTGTGACGGCAAGGGCAGGGCCAAGCCCAGGTGATGCTTTGTGACTCCGCAGAGAAGCCCGTAGGCTGCTGAGGGCCGCAATTCATTGTCTCCCTGGACTGAAACTGCAGCTCCAGGAAACAACTACATGGCACAGCTGGGCCTTGAACCCAGATGGAAGCCGCTGAGTTCAGTGATGGAATGCTTGAAGCAGGTGGGAAGCCTACCAGGGTGCTACAGAAGCCTGGGGCTGTCCTCACAGTGTTAACCAGCACTGACAGCCCGTGGCGGCCCACCGGGATAAAGGCTCCCATCCCAGACCTGCTGCCATGACAACCAGAGACAGACTTGTCAGCTCTGGAGTCTTCTCAATCCCAGGGCCTTGGAGGCAGCCTTCAGGGGCCTCTCTGGCCACTTGAGCACTCCCACTTCCAGCCTCTGTAGCATTTTACCCTTAAAGCATGTTTGGGACCAAAATGAGCCTTTCTGTTTCCACCGGTGGGTTCTCACAGGCAGTGTCAGTGTCAGAGTTGGAAACCCAGGCCCTGGGGCAGAGTGGAGTCAGTGTGGACGACTCAGGATGAGAGCTGGGTCTCTGCACGTAGAAGGGGGAAGGGCTACCTAACAGCATGGGCAAAGTCTTGGCCTCAGCCAGGGAACCACTCCCAAACACACACACACATGCTCACATGATACCCCCCATTCACATCTCCCCAAATACACACACAAGACACTCACACACCACTCATTTACACACACAAGCATTTACACTCACAGCACAGAGAGTGGACCCAGCAGAACATGGAGGGGATATAAACATCTATCTCCCCAAATCCCACCCAGGGTCCTGCTCAAAAAAAGCTTTATCCCATGAAGCATGTCACGCATCCTCTTACCTTGCTCTCAAGCAGTATCATATGATGAATACTGTCACTATCCCCATTTTTCAGAAGAAGAAATGGAGGCTCCGAGAGGCAAACTTACTTTGGCAAAGGTTGAACAGCCAGTGAGCAGCAGAGTCAGGATGAAAACCCAGGCCCATCCAGCCTCAGGCCCCACCAACTGCACCACTGCTCTCTTCTGCCTCCCTCTACACGCCCACGGCTTCTGAAGTCACAAGGGGACACTCAATGTTTGTTGTGCAAATAATCAAAAGCAAAACTTCCAGCCTCTGTAGCATCTACCTGCACCTCCCAAATGACTATTAAATCTTTGTTAAAATGAGTCTCTCTGTGCTGAAAGACCCAGCCAGCCAGTGCAGGGGAAAATCTCAGAAATACGCTGGGTTACTGGAGGGAAACTAATATAATTTAAGAAAATGGATTTTAAAAAATAGAGGATTCATGCCTTGAAGTATGGCAACAACTAGAAGCAGAGGATTAGATGGACACCTTTGCAGTGTGGATGGGTCTTAAAAACTTAGTGCTGAGTAGAAAAGAAATGAGAAACGGTGCAATCTATAAACTAAAAGTACATTTTGGAAAGCATATATACAAACAAAAGAAACGTCCATCAACGGAGTAGAATGGTCTACTCCGTTGATGGACGGGAGGGAAATGGGTATGGAGAAAAAAGAGAATAAATATAAATAAAAAGAAAAACTCTGAGGGGCAGTGCCTGAGGCTCAAAGAGTAGAGCACTGGCCCCATATACCCGAGGGTGGTGGGTTCGAGCCCAGCCCTGGCCAAAACTGCAAAAAAAAACAAAAAAACAAAAAAAGAAAGAGAAAAGAAAACACTGAGAGGCCTACAAGGATCAAAGATGGCCACATACCAGGAAATGAAAAAGAATAACTCAACTTTCAGCACCTTGCCCCAGAACCTAGGTTCTGCTAACCTACAAAGCACAGAATCCTCCAGGGGTAACTGAGAGGCCAGCGATGAGGCCAGCTCCCCTCACATTGTAATCAAAAGCAAAGTCCCCTCCCAGTCACCAATGTGTGTGTGCACCATTCATTTTTCCCTTGAGACTTTCCCCAAAGCATTTATCAATTGTTCAGAAGAGGACACACACCCAGACCCCTCTGCAGAACATGGTCAAGGCTGCCCCAGCCAGAAAGACCCTTCCAAGGGAAAAAAAGAAAATCAAATCTACAAAATTAGCATCAGATCCTGTCCGAAAGGCAAGCTTGATGTGTGATCCCTTTGAACAGAGTCTCTCCTTCCCCTTCAGGGTCCTGGCCCTGTTCTGGAATTCAATCTCTCCTGCTTTCATATTTTGGCACATCCCCAGGGCAGCTGATCCCCTTCTGGACTGGCCTATCGGGCTCTGGGAATGACAGGTAGGTCTCTAATGATCATAGAGGTGATCAAAGATCACCAGAAGCTCAAACCTTCCATCACGTCCAACAGCCTTTCCCACAAACCCCCAGTCTCCAAACCTTGGGGAGAAAGACCTGTTCAGCTACCTCAGCTCGCCACTTGCAGGTGGTTCATTGCCTTTGCCAAGTTACGACATCCTGCTGCAAGCTGATAGATTAATCCAGCCATCAACTTATGAGAGAAAAAACTCTGTGCTGCCACATTTGCTTCTGAAGAGAGGGGAACCGTGCAGTTCAGCCAGCGTGGAAGGAGCATTTGCAGATCTCCCCAGAAAGCCCTTTGCTCAGCACACCCAATTGGTCTTACCTGGTAACCCACTGGCCTCTGGTTGCAGCCAAGGCCCCTCTCCATGTTCCCAGGATAATGCTTGCTGAACCATTGCCAAAAGCAGGTCCTGCCCTCTCGCCTTGTCCCCACACATCTGATCCATCAGGAGGACCGGTCTGTCCACACTACTGAAAAGTATACCCCAGATGTGGCCGCCTTCCTCCCTGCTACCACCTGGTCCGCACTCCATCACAGCTGCTCTACCTCACCTCCACTCTGCCTCCTGCAGTCCCTTCTCCACTGAGAGACCAAAGTGATCACCAGCAACATTGTAAATTATGTCGTGTCACTTTCTGGCTTAAAAATCCTATCTCCCAAATCAAATCAAATCCAGACCCTGCTCCTCTGGGAGACCCCACATGACCTATCCCCTCTCCCACCTCATCCCCTACATGTCCCCCTCTCTCCACTCACAACGGCCTTCTGCTTGCGTCGGTGGACACCACAGCTCCGCTTTTGCACCTAGCACCCTGCCACCAGTCTGGACCATTCTTCCCTGAGATTTGTGCATGGCTGATTCTTTCTGGAAACTTACCCCTCAATTCTAATGTCATCATCTCTGAAGCCTCCCCGGGCCACCCCTTTAATTAAATTAGCTCTCTCCACCCACCTACCACTTATCATTGTCTATCGGGTCATCCTATCCACTTCCTTCACAGCACTCCACATTGTCTGGAATTTTCTTGTTTATGTGTTTACCTATTAATTAGTTTTGCTGCCCACTGGGCTGTCAGGTTTAGGGGGGTAGGAAACTCTTGTCTCAATCACTACTGAGCCCTCGAGGCCTAGAACAGTTCCTGGCAAGTGGTAGCGTACGAGACAGCCCTTAATGACAACTGGCCTCTGCTGGACAGGCCTCTGTGTGCTGAAGTAGTCCATGCCAGAGTCACACAGAGAATGCTGAGGCTGGGGAGGGCTTCAGAAACCAATGTGTACCGCTGGAGCAGGAAGCCAGGCAAATGCTGAGAAAGTCAAATCTTGGGCCTTTTGAAAAATCTATAAAATTCCAAGCATTGGACTTGGAGGTAAGATGATCAACTCATCCTGGTTTGCCCAGACATCTCCTGGGTTTACCACAAAAAGTCCTGGTCCCGGGAATTCCTCCAGTTCCAGGCAAACTGGGACGGTTGGTCACCCTCCTTGGAGGCCTCATTACCTTGGGTTTCAGGGACTCACCAATGCATTCCCTGCACAAGTCATTTCTGTGTGTCTCAAAGATGGAATGAAGAAGGGTGGAGAAATCAGGAGAGGAGGAAGATAGAGAAAGAGAGCAAAGAAAAGGAGGAGAGGCCAGGGTAGGGGAGAAAGATGGGGAGAGTGGAGAAAGGGGAGATGAGAGGCTACTGGGGGACAACCGGGGGAAGGATAGAGAGAGCCAGAGAGATAAAGGCTCAGAAACTCAACACCACAGTGACAGAGGGAAAAACCACCAGGCAAGTGGGGAGAGAAAGAGGAAAGAAGGCAGAGAGAAGGATATGGAACGGAAGAAACCGCACGGATGCTTTTTGGCAGCATCTCGCGTGAAAAGCCTCCCAGCGAACTCTGAGAAAGCATCTCTCTTCTCAGCAGCCCCAGAACGGCGCCCCACCATCGATGGCTGGCACCAAAACCTGCTTACATAATATGTTCTCTGCTGAAAGCTGCTTCCATTCACAAGTTGCTGCTTGTCATTGTGTAGGTGCATTAAAGAAGGGGGGAGAAGGAAAGAAAGAAAGGGAAAAGAATGAAAGAAAAAAAGCAGCTGAATGAACTCACTCAGGTTATATTGAGAGATGAGGAGAGATTTCCCGCCCCCTTCACTCTCTAAATAAATCCTTCACAAACCAAACATCCTTATGATGCTGTCAGATGAGTTTCCTCTTGTTGATTAATTGCAGGGAGGGTGGTGACAAAAAAAACCCCACTTCCTGAGGCATGTTATTTTGCTCACTGGCAGGATCACTGAGCCGGAGTCTGACAGAGCTCCATTACAATGAGATTTAAGCATGCATTATATCATTAAAACTAATGACAGCAAGACAATTACTTCGAGGAAACCACAGTGACATTACATACAGCAGCCTGCTGTCTCAGCCCTGTCACCTCCCCCACTTCTCTGGCCCAAACAGGGAGAAGAGTTGGGCTAAGAAGAACTGACTTTGTTCCCGGAAACCCCAAAGGTCTGGCCGGGCTGGACAGCTGATTTTTAACTGCGTCGTGACTGAGCCATTTGAGAACCTAAGTCCCAGGGTCCTGCCTAAAAAGAAACAATCTCGTGGAGTTGTGTGAGGTTAGCAGGGAATGGGGACAATCTGCTCCTGTGGGATTCAGGAGCAGAGAGGAAATGGTGTGTGCCAGAGGCAATGGTCTTATCCTACTCAGCCCCTTGGGGAGGAGGGGAGGCACCATAGTAAAACATCCAAAGCTTACAACACACCAACATTGTTATAACGAACACCTGTAAAAGTGTTTCACCTTTCCGGGCGGTGCCTGTGACTCAGTGGGTAGGGCACAGGCCCCATATACTGAGAGTGGTGGGTTCAAACCTGGCCCCAGCCAAACTGCAACAAAAAATAGCTGGGTGTTCTGGTGGGCGCCTGTAGTCCCAGCTACTTGGGAGGCTGAGGCAAGAGAATCGTCTAAGCCCAGGAGTTGGAGGTTGCTGTGAGCTGTGTTGCCACAGCACTCTACCGAGGGCAATAAAGACTCTGTCTCTAAAGGAAAAAAAAGGTGTTTCATTTTTCCAAAACAGAAAAATGTCTTCACTTACAGCAGTGGGATCCTTGCACTCAGATTTCTGGTGCAGCAATCCGGACCTTTCTAACAAGTCCCTGGGTGAGAACTATTGAGTTAGATGAAGCACCCAATTCATGCTAATCAGCCCCCTTTGGGCACAGAGAGCTTCTTAGCCCCAACAGAATGTGAATCCAGCAACTTTGTCTTTCTCTGCCCTCCATTTCTTTTTTACCTGCAAGCCTAGTACATGCAAACCCCACTCCCCACTCCAAAAAACCAAGCCTGCCTCACTTTTGGGGAAAAATCTTACAACTTCTCATTAAACTGTAAGTGATTTAATAAGGCTGGAGGCATTAACCCATCCCGAAGCACCTGACCTTTAACCAAGAGCAAAACCTTAAGACAAAGAATGAAACTTTGATGATGGAATCTCAGATGTTAGTAAATTGGGTATTTAAGGGTGACGAAGGAGCCCTCTTTGTATGATCCTTCCCCCCCAAGATCACATTTTGTAGGTAGCCACTTTATGTCAGCCCTAAAAGGAATTGTGTCTTTGTTGTCATTTTATCCCAGTGCCCAGCATGGCACCAGGTACAATGCAGGTATTCAGGAAATGTGTGATGTGGGAATAAATAGCAGTGAACGCTGTGACAGGAGGAGGGGCCTGTCCTTTGCCTATAACAGATCTAGACTTGAGACTAGAGCCAAGTCCTTGCAAACCCTTCACCAATGACTCATCACAATCAACAGATACTAACTGAGCACCTACTGCATGCAGGCCTCTATCTGGACCACGAACCAAAGGCACCTCCCCAAACCGACAAGCTCACTAGTCTATCAACTGAGACGGCATTCATTCATTCACTCATTCAGCAAGTCATTTCTGAGCACCTGCTGTGTGCCGATTGATACCCCCCAAACAGAGATGGCACAGCCTTGGTCCTTAAGGATGTCACCTTGTAGCACCTTAGGACCCCTACAAAGGAGCACTGTGACAAGGAAATCACTTCCCAGGGAAGGGAGGGAAAGCTCATGATTCCTACAGAAAATACATTGCTCAGAGCTCATAGGCTGGGATGATTCAGCAAAAGTCTCCCAGGCATTTGGAGGAAGAAAAGACTAGAGTAGTCAGGAGGGCTGCTTCTCCTAAACCCCTTCTCCAGGGCCTGCCTACCAAGCTCACGACTGCCCTACCAGCTGCTTGGAGCCTCACAAGCCTGAGGGAAAAGGTGTAATTATTTCCATTTCACAGATGAATCAATCGAGGCCCAGGGATCTGCAGATACTGCATGAAAACCACAGTAGGAACAAGTGGAACTGGAAGTCTCCTGTCTCCAAGCCTCATCCTCTCTCTCCTATGATGCACAGCTACCTAACCAGCTGTGTTAGGAATTCACCTTCCTCTACCTCACACTATCCTTATTTCAGTCTGGGGGTAATTTTTCTGCTACCATTACCACCATCATTCCCATTGCTAACATTTGTTCAACACTTACTCCTTGCCAGGCTCAGTACTAAGCAGGTTGCCAGCATTAGCTCTTAAAATTCTCACAACTGCATTAGTATCCCCATTTTGTTGATGGGGAAATTGAGGTCCAGAGGAGTGAAATGGCACAACTACAAAATACCAGATCCAGGATCTAAGTCCAGCAGATCTATTTCTAGAGCCCATGTTCTTAACCACTATTTCATGCTACCCCCAAACACTGAGGCTCAGAGAGGTTAAAGACCTTGCCTGATGTCACACAGCAAATAAGCACTAGATTAAGAATTTTTAGTAGGGCCTGGTTGCCCCTAGGACCCCACATTGCTGCCCGTATGTGTTTAAGGAGGCTGATGGGGGCTGGGCCCAGGGAAGAAGGGGCTATTTCTGCAGCACCTGCTTCATTCTCTCTGTGCATCAAGGCTCTCCATCCTGGGTGGCAGCTGCATAATTCAAACTCATCAGCTCCAGCCCACCACTACTTGGTCCCAGAATTATTTTTATCCTGGGTTACAGCCACAGCTCTTAACTGAAATAAACCACACTGTTTTCTTCTCATTGCTTTCACATCAACTCCTGACTTATCTGCGTTTACAACCAGCTCCCCACTGGAAGGGGATAAAGAGCAGAAGACAGGTCTGTATGTCATGGTGGCTTTTATTAGAAAGTCTTGAAATCTCTAGGACCCACACACAGAAAGGGAAAGAGTTAAATAAAGAGTAATGTGACTTCCTGCAAATAAAGCCCCAGAGCAGCCAAGCCAGCCCAACCAGAACACATGCCCTCCGACAAGGTAGCCAGGTTGTGCATGGAGCTCTAAGATGGGATGAGGCAGAGAGAGCTGGCGGGACTGACTTCCCAGGTCACCCTTTTGGAATTACAGACCCTCTGGTACTGCATCCTTCCTGCCAGTGAGAAAGCAAATGTCCACATTTGTCTCCACTGCTAAGCTTTCTGGGTACCAGCAAGGGCTGGAGAGGTGCTGCTGTGTCCTCCTCTGCACCCCAGGCTGGGTATGAGGAGTGGGGGCTGCTGCCAGAGCCAGGAGTGAGGGGCTGATGCCTTGGTTTTCATGATGGTGCATTTGTACGTTGCTGCCATGACTTACTGTGGGGTCTTAGGCAAGTTGTTTTCCCTCTCTGAGCTCCCCTCCTCAAAAAGGGCAGACTAGATCAAAGGTTCTGAACTTGGGGTGCTCAGATGAGTATTAGGGACAGCTTAGAACCCCCTTATACTGTGTGTTTGTATGTATAGGCATCTTTTCAGATTCTCAACGGCATCCTTGCTGCCACCCCTGAGAAGAGTTTCTACGGGGCCTTCGAGTGCTGCAAAATCTATGTGTCTATGCATCTGAGGCCATAAAGAGACCCTTTCCCAATGGAGCACAGGATTCTATAAACCTAACAAAGTTCTCACAGTAGACCCCCCATCCCATTTCACCCCCAAAGAGGGCCTCCCAATACACATGCTAAAGTCTCAAACACAGCGCTCACTCTCCTAGAAGAGTGAGCATACACACATACATCACATAATCACAGAACCTCAGAACTGGAAGGGGCCTTGGGCTCACCCAGATAGACTGCCTCATTACCTAGATGATGAAACAGGCCCAGGAAAGGGAGACGGAGCTGGGGCTCGAACCTAGATCTCCTGATGCAAGTCCAAGTCTCCTTCCAGAAGCTTCTGTCTCCCTCTCCCTAGTGCACCACAATGCACCATTTCAAATGTGATGGGGGAGGAGGGAGGGCAGCCTCTTGGATCTCGGCCACTCCTCAGGAAGGAAGGCAGCAGGGAGGTGTTTGGGAAGCATCTACATCTGGACGACTCAGTCCTAGCTACCTCAGCTGGGCTGGCGTGCACTGCATGGCTTAACTAGTAGTTCAAATGTTGAAATTTTCCTGTTCTGGATGGTGATGCTGTCCTAAGGCTCCCATGGCTCCCTTGAAAACCCCACAAGCGGCCCCTCAAACCTGCTCATGACCCAGCAATTAAAGGGTTAACACTAAACGCAGCAGAGCATTAAGATTCCCCTACTCCAGGGCCCTAGCCATTCTGATCAGTTAGTGCCCGATTTCAGTATTTTAGATACCACCCGTGGCCAGATCTGTGGTTCTTTTTTGCACCCAATTCCCTCACATTCATCATTCACACTTGAAGCTTTCCTGGGAGGAAACTAAGGCAACTTCTTCCTCAAGGTCACCCAGCAAGGGAAGCCAAGAAGAGAAGTCAGAGATTTTGTGGACCAAATCTTTGGTGCTAACCACCAAGCTACCCTCCCCCTCTGCATCATATGTCCTGCTTGAGCAGGTACGTGCCCAGGGATTTCAGCGTCTCCACTTGGCTTTGGAACTGGAGAAAATGAGTGAGTAGAGCCTGCTTACTTTTCAGGCTTGCCAGTCTCTGGGGCTGATGTTTTATTTCTTCCACTTCCAAGAGCAAGAACCTAAAGAGGAAATCCTTGGGGGAGCAGAAGTAGCCTCTGAGATAATAGCAAAGATGCTAAAAATAAGGACATTTCATTTCCAGAGAGGTAGATGTAACTAAAGCAGAAAGAAGACAGAAATCCCCTTTTGATTGGTCACAGATTAGCAGCAAAAGCATTTTAAAATTAAATGTGAGCTTTTGGATTCAGTTTCAAGATACCTCCACTTCCCACTCACTAACAGGTTGGTGCAGCCTTACCCCATCCAGATCTCAGAAAAAGAAACTAGTGCAAGGGGTATAATGTTCCCAGGAACAGATCTGAAGAACCTAGAACCCCTCCCCAGAAACTGAACAAGCCCTGTTCCCCTACCTTCCTTAATTTGAGATGGGTTCAATGATAGTTTCCCAAGCTAGTGACAGGATTCACCCCCCCCCATACAATCACTTACAGGTTACACCACCTGTGAAAATAAAATATCGTCTGCTCAGCAGGCAGCTGGCTGCTCCCTCCTAGCTGGCCTGATCACTCATTCCAAGCAAAGTGTGGCCCTTTGTACCTCCCAGTTCTCCCATCTCAAGAAAGCTAGGACTGTCAAGCTTGCAAAAACACAAATTACTCAGCTGTCCCTGGAAGATGGTACAATATAAGCCCTATCCTAGGTAAACCCAGTGTGTGCAGGCAAGGGTTAACCTTAGATCCTCAGGTGACCCATCCCATTTAGCAGGATCAAGGTGGTTGCCTGCCAAATCAGAACACCCAGAGACCCTCCAACCCAGACTGCCTGGCCCCACAAAGGGTTAATTTACTCAGAGAACTGCTGGCTACTTTCAACAGCTTCTGATGGAAGGAAAAGGGTAAATTGGGCAGAAGCCACAGTCTTGATCCCGTCGCCTAAAACATGAGCACATTACCCCCTCCCCAGGAACGGAGCTGAAATCTCATTTTGCTTTGGGGTGCACTTAGGCAATAAATACTGCAGAATATGGGCAAATAAACGTGGCCATTCCTCAACACTCCTCCCCTCCCAACTACCTTTCACCCCACCAGTGCATGCACACAAATCACAATTGGGATTTCAATACCCCTAGCCCATTTGCACAACCAGGAAGAATATCACTTACCGCGACACAGGAGGATTGCAGAGGGAATGGGAGAGCCAAATTCTTGCCAACTCCTCCCTTCCCTGCTGGGCAGGAAGATGCTAAGTCTCCATGACTTGGTTTAAAAGCTCAGCAGAGGTGCCTGAAATAAAATTGTTCATTTGACTCTCCTGGTCCTCCCAAAATAAAATTAAAATGCAAGCACGCACACACACACACCACATCAACTACCCCTAAATCATGCAGGACCAAGACAAAAAAGAAATACCACTGCAGGAAGAAGAGAAAACTCAAGACCAGTCAGTGAGTCAGTGCATAAGGCAAAGACAGTGGCTCCCTCACACTGTCCTCCACATGCTCTGTGAGTTTCTCTCTCTCTCTCTCTCTCTCTCTCTCTCTCTCTCTCTCTCTCTCCCCACCCCCCCTCACCCCCTTCCTCTCCAGTACGCGTAGGCAACTCCAGGCTTCTGGCAGTAGACGAATCAATTGCTTCCTCAGTGCTGGATTCTGCCGCGGCTGCCACCGCTACTGCAAAGCCCCGTGTGAGCAAGGGAGAGGGGCAGCAGCTTCCCAGCGCACGGAGGGAAGCAATCCTGCCTCCCACCCGTGATTTATGTGTGCGGAGACTGGAGAAAGAAAGGTGGGAAGCCGGTTGGGCGCACCACGAGATCCCAGCTGGTGGAAATGGCAATCAGGGGATTGGCGGTCAGCACCACGGACAGCGCTAAAATGCGGCGGAGGAGGGGATGGGCGGGAAGCGAACTCTCAGGCAGAGAAGTTAAGTAATTGGATGGTTAGAACAGAGAAGGGGGAGTCTGGAGGGGTGGTGGACGAGACTTCGCGACATCACAGTCAAGCCAGTAACAGCTCACCCAGCACACACTCGTTCTAATATTGTTGCTCATTCTCAGAGCAAAGGAACTATAGCTTTGCTGTCCCTGTCCCCCACATGGCCACAGACCTTCTGCTCCTCCCTACTCAGAGAAGAATTTGACCCCAGTATGGGGGTCTCCAAGTGGTTTTCCCCCCAAAGCTCAGCCTGGTTAACCTGGCTTCACCCACATGACTAAAGCTTTCTGACCTGTATCTGGGGAGCTAAAGAATTCAGAGAAGGAAAGATGAGGCTTAGGAAATAGAAATTTCTAAGGGACAGGATGACTTCACTGAAGGTGAAGGTTTCTGGAAGCCAAAGCCAGCCCCTATACAACCTTGGAAAAATCATTTTAATGTTACCAAGTCCCGTCTGTAAAAGGAGGATGTGACTACCTAAAGATAGGAAGACAGAGGGTACAGAGAAACCCTAAGAACACCCAAGTTGTGGGCTGCTATGATTCCATGATGCGTAACCTGTCCTAAAATACAAATGTTATAGCAGAGGGGTGAAGGAATTATCAGCCAGCCTAGGATGGTGCGTGCAAACCTCACCTTTCACCATATGGTCTGAATGGAAAGGAGGGACGTTTTGAAGGTCTAAACCAGACAGGGGACCCTTGGCCAAGTACCCATCCCCAAAAGATCTAGACTGGATTTCTTAAATGAAGTCCCTATATGGACAAAGAAATAAAATCATTAAAGGCAAAAATATACAAAGAAGAATGGATTCCCCCAGCTCTTGGTGTCCCAGATCCCAAGGATTCTATTCCTGCTAACTCTGTGTTAGGGAAAGGACAGGAACTCTCGAACAGACCAAGCTCTTCTTGGACCTTCTCTCCAAAGCAAAAGAGAACCCTCTCTGCTGAGGATTCTCATCTGAAGTCTCTCATCCAGATGGCTCAGGGTGATCTACTGTATTTGCCACTTTATTCTCCCCACGAGAGTCAGGACTTTAAAAATGTGAGGATGATAGAAACCATTTAGAGCTTTATATTATAGATGGTGACAATGAGGATGATGGTGGTGATGATTGTAGTGACGGGGCTGATAATGATTACGGTGATGACACTGATAGTGATCAATAGGGTGGCAGTAGTGGCAGGTTTTGAGAACCTACTGTGTATCAGCCATTCTGCTAGGGACTTTACACGTTTCCTCTCCTTGCATCCTCATGATAACACCTTGAAGGCACTCTCATTGTCTCTCATTGAGGAAACTGAGACTCAAGAAATTAGGTCTCTTGCTCAAGGTTATACAGTAAATTGCAGAGGCAGTATTCAAACCCAGGGTTGTGTGACTCAAAGCCCATGATCCAGAATGTTTCTCTCTCTCAAGTCCAATTCAAATGCATCCTATGATTTTTATTTTTTTTTGGCAAAACCTCATTGAATATTTTCTGGACAGACTCTATGACATAAATTCAATCCCCTCACTGCAGATAGAGAAACTGAGCACAGAAGTACTCCTGAGTGGGACGTGATGTGCCCACAGTCAAAGAGCTAGAAGCTGACAGAGCTCAGTTTGGAATGCAAGCCTTTCAGATGCCAGCACCTGTCTGCTAGTACCTAGAGCAGCCCTAGACACACAATAAGCCCTCAATAAACATTAAGTGATTCAAAAAGTCCAGAGAGGAACAAAAGTTATTCAGTATGCTTGATAGAGGAATCAGAACCCAATTAGTTTCCAGGTCTCCTGGCTTCCAGTCTCAAGGAATTTCTACCCCACCTCACAGCTTTCCCTGGCCATGAAGCATGAATTTGGGAAGGGCATGGCAGGAATTCAGCTTTCCTTTTAGGAAATAAAATAGCTAAAAATCACCTGTTAAATGGCAAGCCCACCATATGTTTGGCACAGTGCTAAGCACTTTAAGTCACTATGTCCAATCTTCACAACTAAATGAGGTGGGTGCTATTATTGCCCCATTTTCAGATGAGAAGACTAAGGCTCAGACAAGTGAAGTAAAGCCTCTAAGTTCACACAGTCAGGGTGTAGCAGAGACAGAGATGCAAATCTCAGGTCTGTCTGACTCCAAAGCCTATGTTTTTACAACCCTATCGGCTTTTCCTTAAACCAGGCCCCATAGAGAGCCCTGTGGATGTGAAAAGGAGGCCTGAATTATCACCCCCCACACACGCATACACACACCTCTGGTTTCAACTAGAACAGTTGTGCTTTTGACTGTTTTGCATACTGGGCATCTGCCCAAGCCTTCATTTAAACATGGGCTTTGCAGCAGAATTAAAAAATAATAATATGGTTGAAACCAGAGCTCTGTGCCCTCCCTGGTGACCATGCCATCTAGGAAATAGCCCTGGCTTCTGAGGGGATCTTGACCCATCCTCCCCACCTCCTTGGTCACCATCCTTAAGCCTTTCTTCTGTCCTGAGTGATCCTGGAGAATTCTTTGTTCAAAGAAGCAGCTACTGCTATAAGCCCCAACAGCCTTGTGGCGCTGCAGCAGGAAGATGCCTCGAAACCGTGCTCTTGAAGGCTGAGCCCAGCCAGGCCCTGATGCTGCCTGAGATTTCATTCAAAGATGGGCATTACAAAGAGATGCCTCAGGGACTTGGATTCAACAAGCTGGCTTGTCCTGCCCTGGCTCTGTTGAGGCTAGAGGTTGCCCACTAAATAGTCTTCACCACTACCAAAGAGGATGAGAAATGATGGTAGTAGTGATAACAACAAAAGCTCCCCACTATGTTCTGGGTTATTCATGTGCATCCCATATTATTTCATCCTCACAAAAAATCCTGGTAAGATGGTAAATTATTTTTCAGGATAATAAAGGCTTTATTTCCATTTTACAAATGAGGAAACAGACTCAGATGCCTAAAGCAAATAGCCTGAGGCCATTTCATTCATAAGTGGTGGGATTTGAACCAAGACCCTCTGAGTTTATAATCATGATGCTATATGGCATCCCCAATTATAGTAATCACTCTCATTTGGGGGTGATTATTAATTACCAGGTGCCATATTAATACCCAGCACTATTCATGACTTACAGCGGTGCAATGGGGTTGCAATGAGGTTGTGTTATATTATTTATTCATATTAGAGATGAGGAAATTAGACATGGAACGATCAGGTGACCTGCCCAAGATAACAGAGGAGGGGGAGGGCAGGGTGTGAATCTAAACAGTTTATCTCGAGGTCCACTATACTCTTTAATTTCCCATGAAGGTGGGCACTGAGATAGCCCAGAAAGAACAAATACTCTCATTTCACTTAGCAAGGGTGGTGGGCAGAAGAATGGCCCCCAAAGATGTCTACGTCCTTATCCCCAAAAGTGGTGACTATATTACTTAAGTGGAATAATGGGACTTTGCAGATGTGGTTAAGATCTTGTGATGGGAAGATTATCCTGGGTTACTGGGGTGGGTCTGATATAACCACCAGGGTCCTTATAAGAAGGAGGCAGGAAGGCCCCAGTCAAAGAGAAGTGATGGTGGAAGTATAGGGGCAGGTGGATGGAGGGAGATATGACGATGCTCCATGGCTGGTGTTGAAAATGGAAAAGGGAGCTACAAGCTAAGGAATGTGAACAGCCTCTAGAAGCTGAATAAGGCAAGGAAACAGACTCTCCCTTAAATCCTCCAAAAGAAAGACAGCCCTACCGCTGACACCTTGATTTGAGGACTTGCAACCTCCAGAACTGTCAGGTAACAAATCTGTGTTGTTTTAAGACACTAAGTTTGTGGTCATGTGTTTCAGTGGCAGTAGGAATATAACAAGTCTGTCAGGTGGACCCTATGGTGAGAAGCCCATAGCAAATCACCACCAAGCTCCCTCTCAGCCAAAGGACCCTGTGCTCCCATTACCTTACAACCTGTTCTGAACGATTCTATGTGTGTGCGCGCCCTACAAGAGAAAGGACTCATGCCACCTAACCACCTAGGTTCTGTCACTGGACAGCACTGCCAGGGCAACCATGCTGTCCTCATCCCCTCTCCTTCTCCTTCAGAAGCCTCAAGGGAAATGCTATCATCAGGAACACAAAAGGGAAAAAATGTCACAGGGCAGCTTTCCAGGAGCACAACTCATCACAGGGGATCAGTTAAAGATAGAACAAGTAAATGAAGCAGAGAGCTTGGAGTAGGAGAGGGAGAGAGTGCTGTGTCTCAGAGATTAGCCTACTTGCCCCAACAGATCCCTTCCCACCAGGAAAAGGGGCAAGCCTTGGGGAAGCCCATTAGCCTTCTTAGGAAAAAATAGGGTAATTACAGACAAGACACAGCAGGACTTGATGAGGCAAGCTTTCAAGGCAAGTCAACAAGTATTATTTATTAATCAGTCAATTCGGCATCTTCAGGCAAGGCACTGCTAGGGGAAAGTAACTTGGACTTGCCTTCTGATGCCTTGAGTTTGATCTGTGGCTCCCCCACTTCCCAGCTGGGTGACCTCAAGCGTATCACTGGTCCTCTCTGAGCCTCCATCTCCTCAGCTATAAAAAGGCACCTTCCCTGCCCCCACCTCCAAATGTGTCCAGGACATTTCCATGAGCTAATGGGTAGGAATGAATGTATATACTGTAAATAATGAATAACAGCTACAATTTTTTTTTTGAGAGAAAGTCTCACTCTGTTGCCCAAGTTAGACTACTGTGGCATCAGCATAGCTCACAGCAACCTCAAATTCCTGGATTTAAGTGATCCTCCTGCTTCAACCTCCTGAGTAGCTGGAACTATAGGCACCTGCCACAACACCTGGCTAATTTTTCTATTTTTAGTAGAGATGGGGTGAAACCCCTGCTCAGGCTGGTCTTGAACTCCTAAGCTCAAGAGATCCTCCCACCTTGGCCTCTCAGAGTGCTAGGATTACAGGTGTGAAGCACTATACCCAGCCACACCTGCCATTTATTAAGTACCTACTGTGTTCTGAGTGCCTAATGAGGCTCCTTCCACCCTTAGTGAGTGTACTCAAAGCACCAACCCAAAGTGACTATGGGTACTAGAAGAAGGACAGCAACAGCAGAGACAGGATAATGACATGGTTAAAATGCCAAGTCTTAGAGCAAGGCTGCCATGGTTCAAGTCTCATTCTGCCACATGCATACCATGCGGCCTTGAGAAGGTTCTTAAAAAAAAAAAAAACTCTGTGTGCCGCAGTTTCCCCAATCTGTAAAGTGAATAATAGCACCTTTTCATATGCATCTCACTAGGATGACATTGACTATATATGAAAGCATTTAGAGCAGTGCCTGGCATGTAGCAAGCCCTGTGTCTATATATCATCTTTGTTATTATTGCCATTGTGATTATTCTAATATCTATTATTGAAGAGAGGCATTTTCCAAACAGTGATACATGCTGTGCTGAGATCCAAAACATGACATGAGGTGGTCTGTGCACACATATTTTTTTCCCCAATGCTTAGATGTTGCTCATTTACTTTAAAGTGCATTAGAAAATGATTGTATTTCCATTTTCATCAGTGACGTAATGCTTTCTTCTATGCAAATGTACTTAAGTGGATATAATGTAGGGCAGAAATAAATTTGATTTTTTCTTTTATTTGAAGCACCTCAACAGCATTGTCTTCCCTGAAATCAGTCCTCCAAGTATGTCAGGCCTGCCTAACTTCCCTTAGCAGTTATATCTCTCCCTAGTTATGCCTCTAAATTCCAAAGCACAGTCCGAGGCCAAGAGAATAGAGTAAGCATGAAGGGTCTTTCCTCTCCCAGGTCTTCTCCAGAATCTGTTTCTAGCCTATAACAAATAAATATAGTAGAACCTCTACAAGATGACCACCGAATGGACTATAACAAACTGACCAACATACGGAGGGGGTCAACATCAGGAACTAGGCCTACTGTACTGATATGTACATGTGGTGCATGTCTGGTCTATGAAAATGAGGTGGTCAACTATGGAGGCTGTGCTATAATTGACATTTACTTACTGACTGTATTTATGATCCTCATCTGGGCTCCTACAGCAGAGCCTAAACTTCTCCCTGTGTCTACCCTACATTATAACTGACTCTCCCACCAAACTGAACATTCCAAGAACACAGCTCAGCCTTGTGTATTTCTGAATTCACAGGGCTCAGAATAAATCTGATGTTTGGCTAATGTTGAATAAGCAAATTATCCTTGGAACTTTTGGCACTTGTATCTTTCTTCTTACTGGAGTCCCATAAAGAGGGCATCTGACTGCCCCAAATTGCATGTTTCATTACCATAAATGAGATACTTCAGTAGTTCATGGGATTCTGCAAGGAACCCCAATGTCTTCAAGATGCTGCTGTCTTTGAACAGTTTTGGAGGAACTTGGCTAGATCATCATCCCAGAAGAATAATGCTGGAGTTACTGCTGCAGGGAGAGAGAGAAACAAGCCAGGAGAAGCCAGGAAACCTGCTTGGGAGGTGAAGTTGGGACTGAGTGGGACTAAATTTGGACAAATGAGAGAAAAGAATAGAGTAAGAAACAGCAGCTTGAGAAAAACTCAGATGTCCTCATGCCCATCAAAGCATTAAGGATGGAAGGGACTGAAGTTTGGTGGAAGATTCTACATTTTCTTTTCTTTCCCCAGCTTCATTGAATCTACATTTTCCAAAGGAGCTTTAAGCTCTGATGGAATAGAAATGAATCCATAATTTAGGGGATCCCAGTCTCTGCAATGAGTTGGAGAGGTCGGGAGAGAGAGAGAGAGCTGTTTCTGGGTAGATCTTTCAAAGAACTTCCCTGAGAAGATCATCTCAAACCTCCAGCCTGACTTTTCCCTGGAAGTGAATAACTCAGATTTCTCATCTCCATTGAGGACAGATATCTTTCGAAGTCTCCCAGTAATTAGCTATTGTTGCAGAGGGAAGACTAGCTCCCTACCTGGTGGCTGAGACAATCACCAAGCCCCTAACAGAATAACTGAGAGGAAGCAGGCTTTCAGCCCCACCTCTTTCACACACTGGCTGTGTGACCTTCAGCAAGTCACTTCACCTCTTTGACCCTTAGCACCATCATTTGTAAAACAAGGATAATAGTAACACATCACTAGTTTGTTGGAATTGTTCAATGAGACAAAATATACAAAGGACTTGGCATATAGTAAGAACTCAACACATTACTACCTACTACTACTATTATTATTATTATCCTAACTTGATTAGTTTTTTATTGTTATCGTATGTCAGATACCAGGAATACTGAAATGACTAAGACTTCATTCCTCTAATGGAGAGATAGAAAAAAGTCCTCAAACTACAAAACAACATGAAAGGGGTTATAAAAGACATGTGAGAGGAAGCTTGTTTCTGTTATGCATGTGACATGGAAAGAGATTGAACCAGGTTACCTCCATTGGAGGCCAGGGAAGTGTGGTAGGGGGCAGCGAGGGGATGCCACGACACCAGCCTCCCCAGTGCTTCTCCTTCCCTGCTCCAGCACTGGCTCCAACATCTGGGAGCATCTTTCCTCCAAGGAGATTTCTCAACATTCCACTTATGTAATCCTAACATGACACGACAGATAACCAGCAGGCTTGAAAAAGGAGGAGACTGTCTCTCTTTCTTGGCCAAGCAGGGAAGGTGGCGAAAAGTGCTACAGAAATGGGGAAAGCCCATCTCTCAGGCAGCAGATTAGAATCAGATTAGCTGAGTTGCAGGTGGCAAGATAAATTGGTACAGCCATTCTGGAGGGAAATCTAGCACCATGTGATCAAAACCTCAAAAATTATACCTATACATTTGACCTATGAGACTCTGTCCAGGAATTTAATCTAATAAAATAATTATTATAACAAAGATACTTGCACCAGGATGTTTATTGCAGCCCAATTTATAGTTGCTAAGTCATGAAAGAAGCCCAAGTGTCCATCAACCTGTGAATGGATTAATAAATTGTGGTATATGTACACCATGGAATATTATGCAGCCTTAAAGAAAGATGGAGACTTTACCTCTTTCATGTTTACGTGGATGGAGCTAGAACATATTCTTCTTAGCAAAGTATCTCAAGAATGGAAGAAAAAGTATCCAATGTATTCAGCCCTAGTATGAAACCAATTTATACCTTTCATATGAAAGCTATAACCCAACTATGGCCCAAGAATATGGGGAAAGGGGAGAGAGAGGGGAGGGAGGGGGGAGGATGGGTAGAGGGAGAGTAATCGGTGGGACCGCACCTACGATGCATCTTACAAGGGTACATGTGAAATTTACTAAATGTAGAATATAAATGTCTTAACACAATAACTAAGAAAATGCCATGAAGTCTATGTTAACTAGTTTGATAAAAATATTTCAAATTATATATAAAACTATCACATCATACCCCATGATTGCATTAATGTACACAGCTATGATTTAATTTAAAAAAGAAAATAATTAAATGTATATACAAAGATTATCATCACAGCATCACTTATAATAATGACAAACTAGAGACAATGTAAGTGTCCAACAATAGGGGGTAATTTAAATAAATTGTGGCATATTTCATAGTAGGGGAGATAAAGTAGCTTCATACCATGATACTCTTTGTATAACCTTGAAAAGAAGTCATTTCCATGTTAAATAGAAAATTACAAAATGGTATAGCTTGACTTCATTAGTAAACATAGTCCCTAGGAAGAGAGAAATGCTTGAAAGTCTCTTCCACATCTACATCCTGGTCCTCCTTCAAGATCCTGGTCATTGGATCACTTATTCACTGAGGACTGACTTATGTGCCAGATGCTAAGAATTCAGAAGGATGAAAAACTTATACCATCATTGTTCTTGCCAAGCTTAGAGATTTAAAGTCCCTTCCTCCAAGGAGACTTCCCTGATTACATAAATCTAGATTGAAGTTTCTCTTTTCTGATTCCTAGCAGTTTCCCCAGAATTTATGAGAGATGGTAGTAGCACATTCCTAATATCTCAGCTGAGTTAATTACATTCAGGACATTTTTGGGTATTCGACCCTGGAAAAGCAGATTCTAACACTGATCACCATTTTTCAGATGAGCAGACTGAGGCGCAGAGAAGGTAAGATATTCACTCAAACTCATACATTAGCAAGTAACCAAGCAGGAGGTCAGCCCATCTGATGTCAAAGTCTGTGCTCTTAAGCATTGTGTTGTGTTGAACAAACACTAACATGCTTGCACAGGCCACAAATAGGGCACCTGTCCTCTCTCCCCAAGAACCTTCTCCAAATCCTCCCCCAAATGACTGGATCTTCCTCTTTTCTGCCCCAATTGACATAATTCAGCCTCCATAATAGCCTCTCTCCTTCCATTGTAATCCCCAGTGTGAGGAAGGAGACATCTGACTGCCCTGAATTGCATGTTAAGTTATCACAAGTGGAATATTTTAGTAGCTAAGGGTATTCTGCCAAGGAGCTCCATGCTTTCCAGATGCTTCTCTCTTTGAATAAGTGGTAAAAGCTGGACTAGGTTATCACCCCAGAGGATCAGTGTGAGCTGGCTGGATACATCAGTTTATTGAGGACAGGAACTACATCTGCCTTATACATCTAACGTGATGGGCTGGCGCAGGATAAATATCTAATAAGCAGCTGGCTGATGAATGAATGACTGAGTGAATGAATAAACGGGGCACTGTTTTACAAGCCACCTATTTCCTGGATAATGGTTCTTCTTCTGGCTAGTACTGATATCTCACTAACCTTCCACCATCACCACTACACTGAGGGAACTACAAAGAAACTGAACAAAGAGAAATTCAGGCCCTCAGTTCACCTGGGACACCTCTCACAGGCCTGGACGCCACAGGGAGGATGCTGGAGAAAGAGGGGAAATAGGGGGAGGAGGTCAGCAGCAAATCTTCCCCCATCTCACAGCTGATGGTTCTAAAGTCACAGCTACGTGTAATATTCCTGCTCACTCAGACATCAAACCCGGGAACCTTTCACTAGCCCTTTCCAACATGGGAAATAAAGAGAGAAAAAAACCCAGGCGACACAAGTCTGGCTGCACGAGAAAATGCCCACTGGTTTTTCTGGGGTATTAGACAAGTTCCAGAGGGTAATTTCATAAGAATTTATGTGTCATTCTCAAGTCAATCTTGTGGGGTATCAAATACAAAATCATTTCTCATCATTGGTCCATCTTGATACCCCCATAATTTATTGCAGGGAACAGAGGTTCTGAGAGTCTCCTGTCTTCATCTGTGAATTGGGGGGAGGAGTGTCTATCTCCCTACATGTTTTAAAGATCAAAAATTATGGAGCTCAGCAAACAGTATGTGTTCAACACATACTGTTTAATCTAAAGGCAATAAAAATCATCATGAAAATACCAACAGTTCCTGGAAGAAATATCCCTTTCCAGTTTAGCAAGATTAAGTCTGTTAGGTTGTTTCTTGCAGGGGAAAGACTTGAGAGAATAGATGCAGGACATGTATGTTTTAAAGAAAGAACAGAAAACTTAGAGGACATGAGATGTTTTCTCAAAGATATGGCCAAGATAGGCCCCAGCAAGAGGGACAATATAAGAGTGCTGGATACATAGACAGGAGAAAAGGAATACAAAAATCAAGATATACTAAAGGAAAACTTTTCCAACTTCACGGAATACCTCAGAGCATGGTGGGGGAACATGAGATGTGGCATCAGAAACCTGAGTCATAATCAGCACATATTTGATTGCAAGAAACAGAAACCAGTAGAGTAGATGTAGTAAAGAGGGTACTCTGTTGAAAAGATGGATCTCGTAGAGCCCTGTTCCCAGCCTCCCAGCCACCAGTAGCTCTAACCTAGACTGTTGCAATAGCTTGGCAGTCTCCTTAAACTCAAACCATGAGACATTTCATTTCTTCTCTCTCAAAACCTTTCTGGTATCTTTCCACTGAACTTAAAAAAACAAAAGGCTTTCTATGGTCTGCAGACCCTCCATCATCTGCCCTCATGCCCACCCTGTGCCTCCTGGTCCTCATGTCCTACCACCCAACCATTTCTCACTATGCTCCAGCCTCATGTTTATCAAACACTCCATCTTTTTCCCACCTACCCTTTGCACCAGCTGCTCCTTCAGCCTGGACTGTATATCACCCTGTTCTTTTTTTTTATTATTAAATCATAACTGTGTATATTTATGGGGTACAGTGTGCTGATTTAATATACAATGTAGAATGCTTACATCAAACTGATTAGCACAACTATAACCTCACTTACTTATTTGTTGTGGTCAGACATTTGTACTCTACTCTTAATAGATTTGAAATGTACCATTGCATTGTGCACAATAGGTGAGGTCGCACCAAATACCTTCCCTACTTTCACCCTCCTCCCTCCCCTCTCCACTCCCTCCTTTTCTCTCCTTCTTTCTGGACTATAGTTGTGTTTTATCATTCATATGAATGTATAGGCGATTATATATTGGTTTCATAACAGTATTGAATACATTGGATACTTTTTCCCCCAATTCTTGAGACACTTTACTAAAAAGAATACGTTTCAGTTCCATCCAGGTAAACATAAAAGTTGTAAAGTCTCCATCCTTTTTATGGCTGCATAGTATTCCATGGCATACTAGTATACATGGTATACATGGAATACGGTGTATACCAAAATTGTAATACTAATAATATTAGTAATATTACTAATACTATGTATACTACAATTTATTAATCCATTCATGGGTTGATGGGCATTTGGGCATCTTATTCTTTTCCTTCTTGTTATTCAGGTCATAGCTAAATTACCTCCTCAAAGAGTGCATCTCTGGTCATCACCTTTTTGCTGTTTCATAGCTTTCTGCATAGTACCATGTGATAGTTTGCTGTTAACTTAGAAAGAGAGAGAACAAGTTTTGCTTCTTTTCCTACAATGTAAGTTCCATGAGCCCAGATAACTAATAGTCTGCAATAGTACTATTCTATATTACTATTCTATAGTACTATTCTATATTCCCAGAATCTGGAATAGTACCTAATTGTATAATAAGTGCTCAATAAATATTTGTTAGATAAATCAATGAATATATATATCCAAGGACAGGATATGAGGTTTAACCAATACACCAATCTCTCTCTCTCTCTCTCTCTCTCTCTCTCTCCTTCTCCCTCCCTTCCCCCCTTTTTACTACAGAATAATTTTTTCATACTTACAGAAGCTCCATTAAGTTCCCATATACTCTTCACTCACCTTCTCCTCATATCAACATCATACATAACCATATGGTATATTTAAACCAAGAAATTAGCATTGAACATCATACTATTAACAGAACCACCAATTTCATTCAGATTTTCTAGTCTTGCATTCATATCTTCTTCATTGTTCTAGGATTCCATGTTGGGTTTGCATACCACATCTCTCAATCACCTATGATCTGTAAAGTGTCCTTACCTTTCCTTATTTTTACAACCTTGACACTTTGAGGGGTATTGGTCAGACATTTTATAGAATGTCTCTGAAATTTTGGTTTGGCTAATGATTCTCATGACCACACTAGAGTCATGGATTCTGGGGAAGAAGACCACAGCCATGAAGTTCCCCTCTCATCACATCATATCAGCATACTATCAACCTGACTAAGCTCCTTTCTTGGCTACTTTCCTTGGAGTTGTCAATGACCAAGTCTTCTTGGCCCAACAGTTCTAAGCCTCCATTGTCTGACCACAGACTCTATGACTCATCCCAGGCTTTGGATTTATCCAATCACTGGTGCCCATGGGGCTGAGAAAAGGGCAGGATCCCCTGAAAGTACAGAGAGAAGAACTAGAAGGTGACTGATTCTCTCAAGATGCACATCAGTTTCCTAAGCCTACTGTAAAAAATTATCATCAATTGGTAGGTTAGAACAACAGAAACTTGTTCCCTTACAGATTTGGAGATCAAAAGTCCAAAATCAAGATGTCACCAGGACCACACCCCTTCTAAAGGCTATAGGGAAGGATCTATTCCATGTTTCTCTCCTATAGTCTGGTGGTTGCCAACAATCCTTGTTATCCTTGGCTTGTGGCTGCATCTTTCCAATCTCTGCCCCCATCATTACATGGTTTTCACCTCTCCATCTCTTCTATGTGTTTTTCTACTACTCTGTTCTTATATGAATACTAATTATATTGGTTTTAGGGTTCACCCTAATTCAATATGACCTCATGTTAACTTAAGTAATTATATGTACAAAGACTCTTCCAAAATCTGAGGCTCCAGGTAGACAAGGATTTTACAGGGGCACTATTCAACCCCATACAGAGAGGGCATAGTAGGTAGGGAGGCCATGGTCAGGATGTGAGTCCTACCTCTTCACTGAATAGCGATGTAACCTTGGGTAACTCATAACCTGTCCTGCCTTACCTTCTTCATCTATACAATGGAAGGAGCATGATAATAGTATTACTTAAAATCAACTAAGCTAACAGCTATGAAAGCTTCTTTTAATTGATATGTTATAAATATGAGTTGTTATCTGTGGTACCCATGAGAAAGTGCCATGCACACCTCCAGGTTCAGGAAGTCTAATTTACCCAAGACCCCAGCTGCTGGGCCCTCAAATCCATCAGTAAAAATGAGGTCATGCTTTCCATGGGCTGGTCCTAGCCAGTCACTGAAGGCAGCAGGGATACTAAAACCAGCCTGTCCGTGGGAGCCACAGGATTCCTCTGTTGGAGGACTCCTCAACACCTTGCTGAACCTTCTTTAGACTGCACAAGAATACTCACTTCCAGCCTACCTTCCCTCCCCTCTTCACTTGGGGTTTGTTGGCTCTTTAAGTCTTCCCTGGATTTCTCTCTATTTTCTCCCATAGGTCTTTTTCCTAATTAAATCCTTGCACATTTAATCCTGCCTTGGTGTCTGCTTCCTGGAGAACTCAGATTAGCACACTATCTCAAAGATCATCTGTTACCTTTGCCTGGTCAGCACACATTTCCCTGCTCCTGAGTTGCCCTTCTGAGTAAATCACCCTTTCCCCTCAGCCAGTTGTTTTAGGTGGAGGTTTGGGTGGAGGTGATTTCTCCCTCTACTCCAAGGGTTGGTGCATGTCCAAGCCTAACCAATCCATGTATTTCATTCCCTGGCCACAAGGTCGATACAAAGAAGGGCGTGTGGTCTAATGCAAGCCAATGAGATTCCTAGCTGAAACTTTTGCTGGTATTCTTAAAGAAGTATACTATTTTCATTGGGGTTGATAGACTGTAAACCTGGAGTTGCTGAGGGGCTTCTTTGCATCCTCCACCCTGAGACTGAAAGTAGAGGGGAGAGAGAAGAGAGAAACTGATTACTGATGCCATTATTGAGCACCTGGGTCTAGCCATGACTGAAGCTGCTGTACTTTTCTTTAAGACAATACATCCTTCTCCCTTTATGGCTTTTTGTTTGTTTTTTATTTTGCTTTAGCCTATATGAGTTAGGTATTCCAATTTTAAAAAATTAAATTCAACAATTTCCTGACTCTGTTCTTTAAAGTGATGACCAGAGGATGGGACCATGGTTTCTGTAGGGGAACTACAAAGTCAAGGAAACATCAAGGATGGGCAAAATGGATTCTTTTAATTCTATGTGTGAACTACTTTCAGGGTGTCAGAAGGATTAAAGAGAAAAAAGAAACAACCAAAGAAGCATCAGTGGGAGCCAGTTTGGCTTTAGGCTGCTTTTTAAAGAAAGCCTCTCCATAATTAGGATTTCCAAATATAATCCCTCTCTCATTTGACAGAACCCAGTACCTAGACAGCTAATTCTAAAAATAAGAGAAACTAAAATCTGTCTGTTTTCTGATGAATCACTAACACATTTCATCTCTGGCTCTTCTTGTGTTTGGGAATGAAACTCAGAAAGAAGGTGTTTCCCTTCTTCTAAAGAATTAAGACTTGTAAGGATTTCTATCAATAAATTCGTTCTACTCTTCTCCCTAAATGTAAATTCTTGCAAAAGCTGGTGTCACCAATATGAAGAGGAAGCTCTCAGGCTTATAATATTAGCTGTTGAGGTTTATGCTACATGTAAGCATCTTGGTCGTTCTTTACTGGTCAATAAACAGAGCCCCTCCCCAAAAGCCAAGGCCCAACAATGCTTTTTCTTCCAGCTCAGCCTATCCTGCTGAGGTATTGTGAGCAGGATTACAGCATTTAGCAAAATTGAGCCTGTGCCACATTTCTGACTCAAGGCTCAATCTCTCTTCTTTGGAAATAAAAATAAATAATAAGCTATTCATGTTCAGCTGCCAGCATCATTAATTAATACAAGGAAACCAAACTTCACTAGGCAATTAATTTCCCTTTCCTGGGTAAATGCAGACAGCAAACAGAGGGTCTGTCTCATGTCAGGACCCTTCTGCTCCTATTTCAGATGTGTCTCCACCCCAGCACAGCTTTGACGGCAAAAAGCAAAGGCACCTACATGTTCTTTAAATAGATTTCTGCCTTGCTGCCTTGACAGCTAATGGCCAAAGGATGCTAACACACAGTGGCATCTGTGTTCACAAAATCAAGGAAGTTTTCCATCAACTGACTTGCTCCTTTATTAAGAGGAGAAGCAATCAGGCATGCAGAAACAAATCTACTAGGGGGTTTGAACCTCTGAACTACACTGAGAAGATGCCCATGGATGAGGAGGACACAAATCAATAATAATTGTAACATTAATGATCACAATTACAGCAGCAGCAGCATGACTAATATTTGCTGAGTGCCTCTGCAAGCCTGGCTCAATATCACAGCTTTATATGCAAACTTTCACTGAATTCTCACAATAACTCTAAGACGTAGGTGCTAATATTATCTCTGCATAACTAGATGAGTGTGGTAGATTAATTACAAAGATGACCCTGGTTCTTCCTTTCCCCACACCCACACACCCTGCAATGTAATTTTGCAGCTCTGCCTATCAAGAGATGGAGGCAACTTCTCCACCCCTTGAATTGGGTTTGATCTGTGACTTGCTTTGGCTCATAAAATGCTATGAGTCTGGACTATAAGAAGCCTTGCAGCTTATACTCTCTCTCTTCCTCTCTCTGAATCCCTGCCTCTACCATGACAATAAGTCCAAGCTAGTCTGCTAGAAGATGAGAGGCTATGTGAGATAAAACCAAATCTTCCCAGCCAAGGCCATCCCAGACCAGCCAGCTCCCAGAGACATATCAAAATAATCACAGGCTCATCAGTGAGCTCAGAAATATTAGCCAATCCCTGCCAAGATCAGCATGACTGACCAGCCATCCCATAGACCAGTGAGTAAATGTCTAGTATTCACTGGAGTTTTGTGAATTTTCTTATGCAGCATTATTATACCATTAGACAACTGGTATGATAAAAAAATAAGTTAGAGAGATTAAAATGACTTACTAAGAGTTTTCTTAGCCCATAGTAAGCATTAGTTCAATGAATGAATGAATGAATGAATTAGTTGGAAAGCAAGACTGGGTCTATCTGACTCCACAGTCTGAGAATTCAACAAATAAGCTGTACTATTATAGAATGTACCTTTCAATCATAAACCAGTTTCTTCCCTTTTCAAAAACCTAGCATAGCACCTGGCTCAATGAGTGTTCCTTCCTTTCTTTTCTCTCTCATCCCTGATTTCTACCCTTTCAATTTAACTTAACCCCTGATTTATTATAAAGTCCTCAGAGAAAGGGCAAAAGTAAATAGTGATAAAAGATGTGTTTGATACAACTATAGCCTAGCCCTGGAAAAAGACCATGTTTCAAGTCAACTTTTAGCTGCTTTTATGTTTTGGATAAGGCTGGTATTGTTATGTTTTAGATACAGTTGCTTTCTCTACTCACATCATCATCCTTTTCTTTCTTTCTTTTTTTTTTTTTTTTTGAGACAGAGTCTCATTATGTCACCCTCAGTAGAGTGCCATGGCATCACAGCTCACAGCAACCTCAAACTCTTGGGCTTAAGCAATTCTCTTGCCTCAGCCTCCCAAGTAACTGGGACTACAGGCACCTATCACAATGCCCGGCTATTTTTTTGTTGCAGTTGTCATTGCTGTTGTATGGGGCCGGGTTCAAACCCACCAGCCAGGGTATATGTGGCCAGTGTCCTACCCATTGAGCTATGAGCACCACCCCATCCCATTTTTCGATCTCTATCTTTTAATTGGAGAGTTTAAGCCATTTATATTTATTATGATTATTGCTATATTTGAATTTTATTTGGTCATCTGATTTTGTGTTTTCTGCTTACTTGTTCAATGGTTCCTCTCCCTGCCCTTACTATCTTCTATTTCTCCCATTGCTAGTTTGGAAGTTAAATTCTTTTTCTGTTTTGTTCAGTGGTTACCTTCCATTTTTAAACATGCATGTGTGACTTAATAAAAAATTAATCAATTTCTTAGCTGCCATTCAAGATGACATAAAGATCTTAGAGCATTTCTCTAGTGTCTTATACATCTAGCCTTCTTTTTCTATATTCCCCCAAATAGTTGTCCTTATATCCCCAGGGCTTAATACAACATCTGGCATGCAGGACATGCACAGTTAATTCTTAGATAAATGGATAATTATAATTTTTTAAATATATTCTATGTTCTTATTTACAACTTTGTATTCTTCATACTCACCAATCCAAATCTTGCAAGGTAAGCTGTGAAGCTATTACAATGAGGATATGAGGCTGAGAAACTCAGTATCTTGGGAGAATCACAAACTAGAGAGAGGAAGCTCCAGGGGGGTGAACCCAGTTCTAAAGACTCTCAGCCCAGTGCTCTCAGCCATATCCTGGATATTGGTGTCTCTAGATAAGGTTTAACATTCTCTTTTCATAAATATTTATTTATATTTAATCATCACAATACTTTATATGTTGGTGACAATCTAAAAACTTATCTTGGATGTCTGAAAGAGTCCCTATTCATTCCAACCTCTTGGCTCTTATTTTAAAGGTTTCAGTCCAAAGTATCTGTGTACTATCTGTCTATTCACACATATGAATCTACATATGTCTCTGTGTGTGTACGTGCATGTATATGTATTTTTTGGCACACGTGGCTTGTTCCTTTGTCAGAACATGCTTTGTCCTTCTTTGGTATGTTTCACTTTCTTAGTCCCTTTCTTTACAAAGCAGTCTTGTCACTTGATTTTTCCTGTCCAGCAGTCTCAGCTCTGCCCCCAACACACCCACCCCCCGTCATTGTGGCCAGGTGATGATGTGGGGAATGAAACTGTTCTATCCTCTGACATCAGGAAATGAAAGAAGATTCTGTGAAATACTGAATATAAACATTGACTGAAAAAAACCACACCCCTACACTCTGTAAAGAGCTTTAATCTTTCTCTTCAGGGGATTAAAACATTTTGAAGTAGGAAATGAAAACTCATTTAATCTCTCCATTTAAATATGTTCCCTCAGCCTATAAATTATTTATTTTTTAAAAAAGATGGCAGTGCTGAAAATGAGAAAAGATAAATAAACCCAATTTGTATTAGCAATCAAAATTTCAAAGCTGGGGTCAGTCCTCATAATGGAAAAGGAGAGGCAGATCTTCTCCACACCACCAGGGAACCAAATCCACTGTTGTTAAATTTCACTTCTTTTTTTCTTCTGCAAACCCCAGTCCCTCAACAAAACGTCTTGTTCATTTTCTCCTCCCATTTCAATTTCTGTGCAAGCCTAGGAGAATAATGTCCCAAGACAATACTAATAATAATCACTAAAAGTTACTGAGCACTTACCATGTACCAATCACTCATCTAAGTACCTGACATGTGATACAATGTGTTCAATGCCCACATAACTCTATGTGGTGGGCACCCTTGTTATTCCCATTTTACAGAGGAGGAAACTGAGGCACAGACAGGTGACATACCCAAGGAGTGGAAAAAGCAGGATTTAAGCTCAGAGACTCTGGGTCTGGTGCTCATGGTCTTAAGCAGTCCACTTCATGGCCCTCAAGGTCACTCGCCTATTGTCTACTGAAAAAAGCACTGGCTACCTTCTATCCTTCCTCCTGAGCACTCTTCACACTTATCCAACCTGCCCTGGGCCCTGGGAGACTGATCTGCAATAAGCTGCCTCATTGGGCTCCCTTGTCCACTAGGGTTAAGCCAATCAACACCATGACATGACTTCTGGAAGTTTCCCAAGCAATCAAGTAAAAAGTGGAATTGCATTCAATTATATTTCCCTGTCAAATTATTGTTTCTTTGAATTAATATATAACAAAGACTGGGCTACATGAGACTCCAGTTATCCCAGGGGTCTCCTGGAAATGATTTAAAGTTTAACTTTTTCAATGTCCTCACTTTAAGAAAGACAGAATTATGAACTAGCCACTCCATTTCTCAATGTTTGCCTGAGAGAGGAAGCTTGAACAAGGATGTGCATTACAGTGTGGTGCATAATAGGGAAAATTTGAAAATCATCCAAAAATATTCAACAGTAAAACAATAATTAAGTTGTGACATGTCCATATTATGGAATACCATGAAGCTATTCAAAACTATGGGACATACGTATTTACGTATGAATGGAAAAACAAGTTGTGGTACAATATTACTGTACATCTATGTAAAACGTACACCCACAAAACAATATTGTATATTAACATACAGATCCATAAAAAGCATCTGGAAATATAAATGCCTAACATAGAACAGTATCCTTCAAGGATAAAGGGGAGTCATGGTCAAAGCAAATGTTAGCTTTATTGTAAATCTCATGAATATATTACCATATGACTTGCATAATTAGAAATTATTTCAGTATCCTTTATTAGTGGGTTCAGAAAAAGTAGCCTTACCCGGCTCGGCGCCTGTGGCTCAAGTGGCTAAGGCGCCAGCCACATACACCTAAGGTGGCAGGTTCAAATCCAGCCCAGGCCCACCAAACAACAATGATGGCTGCAACCAAAAAATAGCTGGGCATTGTGGCAGGTGCCTGTGGTCCCAGCTACTTGGAAGGCCGAGGCAGGAGACTCGCTTGAGCCCAGGAGTTGGAGGTTGCTGTGAGCTGTGATGCCATAGCACTCTACCCAGGGGGACAGCTTGAGGCTCTGTCTCAAAAAAAAAAAAAAAAGTAGCCTTACCCCATTTTATATGGTAAGTAAACTTCCGAGCTATTTCTAGACTTCAAATTCCAGAATCTTCCTCCCAATCTAAGAGTTTTTCCACTACCACTTAGTTCTTTGTCTTATTTTGAAACCAACAAAAATTATATTCTCCTACTCAAGAGAAAATAAGGCTGGACTTTCAATCCCAAAAGACACCAATGAGGAGATAATGTTTTTATGCACTAAACGTAACATGGTTAGATTTCAACAAGGTTAGCTAAGACAATTAATTTCAAAGCCTTCCATCTGAAAGCAATACACAAATTAGCTTCCACATCGGCTTTAGAAAACTAATTTCACTACAGCAAAGAATTCAGTAGGGGGTTCTGATATCTTTTTTTTTTTAAAAGAGGGTTCACTTCAAAGTGAGATGAAACTACTTTCTAGAGGAGCTTCATAATTACACCGTAAGAATAATGTCTGCCTCTAAAATCGACACCCGATGGGAACCAGCTGGAAAGAAGGAAAAGGTTTTTAAAAGGTGTCAGGTTAAACCCTGGATGAGACACCCATGAGAGAAAAAATAAAAAGGTTAGAAGTCTCAGAAAGTCTATTATAAGTTATCATAAGAGTTCATATTTATTTATTTGGTCCAAAAATATTGAGTACTGACTATGCCAGGTACTCTGCTAGGCACTGCAGATATGGAGGTGAACAAGATGCACGAAAACTCTGCTCTCGTGGAGCTAACACTATTGTGGAGCTGGCAACAAACCCAAGTGGTATAGAGAATGATAATCTGGACAGATTAATGGGGCATCAGGGTCTGGGGGTTCTGTTTTACATACAGTGAGTGGTGAGGGAAAGTCTCAATGAGAAGGTAACATTTGAACAAACACTTGAAGGAGGCAGAAGAGCAAGCCCAGCATATCTCCAAGGGAAATTTGCTCAAGAGGGGAGCACAAGTGCAAAGGCCCTGAGGTAGAAACATACTTGGCATATGTTTGCAGAGTGACAAGAGGCTAATATGACCAGAGCAGAGAGAGCAAGGTAAGAATCCCAGAAGATGAGCGAGGAAGCCAGGAGCCAGATAATGTAGAGCCCTGTAGACCTCTGTAATGACTTGCGCTTTTACCCAGGGAGATAGGAGCCACAGGAGAGTTTAGAGAGAAGAAGTGACTTAAACTCATGCACTGCTGAATACTCTGCTAGGGAACAAGAGAAAAAGTGGAAAACCCAGTTAGGAGGCCACTTTGGTAATCAAGGGAAAGATGGTTTGTCATGCATTTGCTGTGAGCCAGGGACTTTGCATACATACCAATTGGGGTATAATTCACATTACCATAACATTCAACATTTTAAAGTGTGCAGTTTAGTTGCATTTTCACAGATTCACAAGATGATGCAACTATTACCACTATCTAATTCCAGAGTATTTTACCATATCCCAGAAAGAAACCCTCTACCCATCAGTAATTACACCCACTCTTTCTCTCCCAGCCCCTCACAACCACCAATCCACTTTCTGTCTCTATAGATGGCCTATTCTGGCCATTCCCCGCAGATGGAATCACACGACACATGGTCTTTCATGTCTGGCTCCTTTCACGTAGCATGACGTCTTTAGGGTCCATCCACGCTGCAGCAGGTGTCAGTGCTTCATTCTCCCACTGATGGCTAAATAAGGTCACCGTATTCTTACTAAATCCCCCACAAGAACCCTATGAGGAAGGTATTGTGATTACCATACCCAGTTTTTAGTTAATAGAATGGCAGCTCAACATATACCAGGGAGTGGAAGAGCTGGGATCTGAACTTGGAAGTCTGACTCCAGTGTTTTCCCACTTGACTGTTTTGTTAACTCCCTTCCCAAATGGTGGTGTCACTGGAGCCCTTAGCCGGGCCCAGGGGAAACAGAGACCTTGATTTCATACAGAGTTGGGCAGACCTGGGACTGCTACTCAGATGCCATACCATCCTGCTCAGTGTGGGTTCCCCTGTAGCATCTCCCGGATGCCCTGGTGGGCCCATCCCGTCCTGGGTGGCGTCTGATAGGATGGGGAGAGTAGACCTCTAGGAGTTGAGATGAAGGAGTGGGCAGTGTGGAATGGGGGAGTCACCTATAATGAAAATATCAGCTCTATTCACTGTCTATGGCGACTGTATCCTGCTCTGTAAACTTTCTTACTCCATAAGCCTATCTTTCCCTTCCTCGATACACTTTGTCTCATGCTTGCCTTAAAAAAACAAATAAACGAAAAAGGAAAACATCAGCTAAACAAACACCTTGCCTGTGCTGTGGGCCAGATGAGGTCAAAAAGATGTGGTCTCTGCTCCAGGGCCCCTGGAGAAACCACTATGCCGATATTATCCCAAAAGGGGGGCCGTGCTGCCCCTGTCCTTGCCATCTTTGCATTAGTGGGGAGCCTGGCTTGGTACACAGCATTTAGCCAACAGACATTCGCTGAAGAACGTCTGTATCCTGAGCCATCATCATCCATTTTCCCCTTATAGCTGTTCTTCAAATGAGCCATTTTTTTTCTCTGAATGAGCCATTTTATGTGCTATGGTTGTCCCTAGCTACACACATTTGGGAAAGAGGTGACCACACAGTAGTCATCAGATTTCTGCTGTTGGGGGATTTGAATTCGGGATAGAAAGACTGAGCTATGTTGCTCCATGGGGAGGAGGGGTGATTCCTGTTGGCACTCCATGCAGCTCTCCTCGGGTCCCTTCACCGTGATTGTGCACTCTGGCTGCCTCTCAGGGTGGCACAGAGAGCCTAATAGGTCTGGGAATTCCCTTAAAACATGACTGGCAGGCGTGGGAATATAAATACTCCAGCTCCCTCACCTCCTAAAGAGAACAACCCCTGCAGAGGACCCCTTGCACGATTGGGCCAAGATTTTACCTTCCTCAGGACTTAGCTTGGTACCACTCGCTGTGTGACCTCCTTTCCTTCCTTGTGATTCCATTTCCCGAATTCCCTTCCAGTTTCCCCTGGGAACACAATCTAATAAATCCTTTTCACATATTTCAGGGTCTGCATCTGGGAACCAACCTAAGACAGGAGGCAAGCTACAGAGTTATGTAATAATCACTAACGTGTGCCGAGCACTTACTATGTCCCAGGCATCATAAGCACTTCACACATATTAATTCACTTATTTCACTGTAGCCCTATGAGGAAGGTGCTATTATTGCCCCCAATTTACAGATGGGACAAATGAGGCGATTGGGATAGCCAGCCACATAACATGAGTATAGAATGAGTATAATTGTGATGGATGTGTTACCTGGTTCAATGTAAACATTTCACATTGCATATCAAAGCAGTACCCTGAACCCCATAAATGCATCAATGTACAAAGTTATGATTTAATGAAAAACAATTAATTATAAAAAAAAAAGAAGTGTGGAATGAATCCAAGGTTGCACAGCTAGTAAGCAGCAGAGCCAAAATTCAAACGCAGGCAGTCTAATTCCAAGTTAGGTCTCTAAGCTGCTATATAATTGGCCTCAGGTCTAGGCTTGGTGAGCAGAGCTGGCATTTGGTGATGTCATGACAGAGCAGGTACAAGTAGATTCATGAGGAGAGATAGCATCCATGTAGAGAGGAAAATGAAACCGAAGCATTGAGGGGACACAAAGAACATGTGCAGAGGAGGGGTCCAGGATCACAGTATGACTTTTTTGTTGCAATGAAACCCACCCATAGGTCCTGCGATTGAGCTCTAAAAGATATCCCTGCTTCCACATAACAAACTCCTATCTAGGCCAACGTACATGGAACTCTACTCTTTGGAATTAAATTAATTCCCATACACACCAGGCATTGTAAGTACTAAGATGAGTGAGGTGTGGTCCTGGCCCTGCAAAGTCCAGTCCAGCCTCCATATAGAGATCTCAGTTTCTAAGCCAATATTTATGGAAAGCTTATATGGAAGATTACATCAAGCAGAACATTGAGCACTTTACATGCATTGATTCATTTCATTCCACAAAGTGGGTGCTATAATTAGCTGCATTTTATAGATAAAGAAACCAAGACTCAGAAATGCTAAATCCCTGATGCAAGATTACAGTGTAATAAGGGCAAAGCCAGGACTTCGGCTAAGCTCTGGCAGGCGCTGAAGCCACAGTTGGAGCTCTCCTGCGTTCTTCAGGCTCTGTTCTTTGAGGTATAGCAGGGAACTGTAGGGTCCTTACCTGCCCAATCTTAAGCTTGCCATGGGCAGAAATAAGCTCATGAGTCTCCTATCACTTCTTAGAACCAAAAGATAGGAAGCCTGCCTTTCTTCTGAAAAACTGGAATTTGGGCATAAAATAGCAATACCATACACACACAAACACTCACAGGCGTCACGACTGAAACATTACATCTTCCTCCCTGCTACTCTCGGGAGCAGCATCTTTTGATTCCCCACAGCTATGCTCCTCCCTGACCGGCTGGGACCGTGCAGACAAGCAGCAGAGGTGTTTGATAAATGGAGAACTTTTAGTGAATACAGAGTTTTTACAAAGCGGTGATTTATCTCTCTCTTTCTCTCTCTCTCTCTGTATCCCCCTCCCTCCCCTCTCTCCTCTCTCTCTCAAACCAAAGTTCTCTAGTAGCTCAGATAATCCTACAGAGCCAGCTTGTTCCTAATGACCTGTGGGCTGCAGAGGAAACCCCCTAACAGGTTTATACCAGGCAGACACCACCCAGGAAAATAGAAACCGTGCTGAGGATGTCAAACAGATGACAGTTTATACAGGAAATTGGTGACGTGGGGGATGGAAAAGGTCAGAAGCCAAGAAGGGATGGCAAGACCACCCTGAGCAAAAAAAGTCACAATTGTGGCTCTGGATAGACAGAGGGAGAAGGAGCCCAGAGGCCAAGGTCACGAGGCAAAAGCTGGGAATGTAGCGATGCAGCCATGGCAAAAGAAGCCTCTCAGGTAGAGAGAGGTAAGGAAGGCAGAGGGGGCAGCTTCTTCCTTCCTCTGGCCCTCAAACACACTGCCCAGGTCTTCTACTGGTTGCCTCAGGCAGAAGCTAGAGAGCCTGGGAACTGCTACCTAAAGGGCCCGGCCCCTCCTCATGGTAACAGTGCGGAGAAGGCAGAGCAAGGGATCTGAGGGAAAACAGGCCCAGGACCACCACACTCTGGCTTCACTCATTTGTTCATTCAACGCACATTATAAGTCCCCAGAGCCTACAACATTAATAATACACAGTCCCTCCCTTGCGGGATAGTTACAATTGTATGGATTATGGGCTAATAGTGGAGACAGCTGATGACTCAACCCGGGAGTGGGAAGCAGGTTCAGAGTCGCTTAACTAAGATGACATTCAAGCTTCGTGTTGAATGATGACAAGGGTTTGCCATCTGTATGGAGCATCTGTTGTTTTTAATCTGCCCAGTAGCTAATGACCTTTCACCCACTCGCGTTCTCTATGATTGCCCAGGGGGTGAACACAGGACCCAGTCTGTGCAATCCCCATATTTCATCTTCCTGGCCACAGGAAGAGCACATGACTAAAAAGTGGCCCAGTGAGAGGCAATGTCAGACTCTCTAGAACGGTGGTTCTCAACCTTCCTAATGCCGAGACCCTTTATTACAGTTCCTTTGGGTTACACCCACAGGTTGAGAATCGCTGCTCTAGGATGTTAAATGAAAAGAAGTTCTTCTGCTCCTGGTGTTGCCGTGATGGTTGGAGGCACACTTGAGCTGTTGATGACCATCTTGCCACTACCAAGAATGACTGTACTTAAGAATGAAGCCAACACAAAGGGAAACTGATCGGGGATAGAGAAAAAGTCCTAGTGTTATAATTTGGGTCCCTGGATCCAGCTATACCTGAGGTTGATAATACTAGATCCTTGTGTTATTTGGACAAAGTTAGATGCATTTTTCCCTCTTTGGCTACTTTATGTTGGATCTATGTCACTTTAAAAGCCTTGACAACAAGCTGAAGGCAGAGGAAACAGGGTTTGCAAGGAAAGCATGAAAGAGAGTAGTATATTCAAGGAATCACAGAGAGTTTGATATGCACGGAGGGAAGATTTTTCCAAAAAGGAGCAGGAGATGGGTCTGAGAAGGTAGATGTGGACCTCAAGATCCCTGAGCCCTAAGTGGCAGGAGCAGAACTTCTTCCAGAGCTTCTACAATGTTCTATTTTTACATAAAAAATTTGGAGTAGTTTTAGGTGCCTCCATGCTCAGTATTGTGCCCAGACCGTGGGAAATGCAAAAGACACGGTTTCATCCCTCAGGGAGCTTACCATCTAGTTACGGCAAGACAAGAACAAAAATGGAAATGCCATAAGTGAAAATGCAATAATAGGAAATATTGATAGAACATTATGACAGATACTGCACTGTGTTTGCATAGATTATTTTCACTGAATTCACACACCTCTCTATGAACTAGGTGCTATTATTTCCCCCCTATTTTACTGATGAGGAAACTACAGCTCAGAGAGGTTGAGTCATTTGCCTAAGTTTGCATAGTTTGGAAGTGGCAGAGCTAGAATTGAAACCCAAGCAGTTTGACTGTGGAGTCCCCATACCCAAACCATTCTGCTAAGCAGTCTGCTGAGTTATAGGTAGAATGAAAAAGTAAACAGCAAAGGGAATCCAAATGGCAAGTACTGAATCTAGAGATAAACTGTCAGTGGTTGTGCCCTGGTTTCGCTGTGGGAGACAGCCCCTCAGAGGCACCACTGTGGATCGCACAGGTCTGCATGGCAAACAGCCCTTCGGATCACCAGCAGCCATCCTCATGGCCTCACAGGTGAGCTGGCCCTGCTAAGGAGACACATGAATGGGATCCCTGCCATGAGGAATGGCAAGTCCAAGGGCAAGAGGAAGGAGCAGCAGGCAGATGCCACGAGCCCTGCCTCTCACAGCGCCCTTCCCATTCCCAGAGTTCTCTGAACCACCACTTTTTCATGATTGTGACCACGCCAGGCAGGTCCTGCAGTCCTGAAACCCTGATGCAGTTCCCAAAGAACAGGGCTCACACCTTAGTGTAGACTGCTGGGATGGGTTTGCTTTTTATCTTTGGAGAGGGAAGAAGAAGTAGATTTTGAAACCCATCTCTTGCCTACCTGTGACATTCCCTCACATTCTTAGAATGTGTACGCACCCATATACACACACATGCACATATATACACATGTATGCATACATGCACATGTATACACATACACGTGTATACACATGAATGCACACAGATGCACATGCAGGCACGAATATACACACACATATACGCATGGACACACACATCCATCTCTGTTGATGCAAATTATGCCCATCCCTCAAAGCCCCCTGAAATCCTGCCTCCTGCAGTAAGCCTTCCTTGAGCTCCCACACTGGAAATGCCTCTCTTATCTCAGAACTCCAAAAATTAGAGTCACTTAGCAGAAACACGTTCAAAGAGATTACATGAGCCAAGTTCACAGACCACACATAAGTGTCAAAGCTACAACTAAAGTCCAACTTATACCTCCCTCAGACCAGTCATCTCCCGAGTGAGATCTAATTATCTGTATCTAACAGCTGACACTTTGTAGTTCCTTGTAATGCCTTTTAACTCAAGGATGGCAAATAGTGTTCATCATGTCAGTGTTGATGGACTCGTGGTGGCTCTCTGAAATGTTGTGTTGAGAAGGATGCAGAGGACTGTGACCGCCAATGACAGCTTTGGAGCGAGGGGAGAGTGATGTCCCATGTGCTACGTATCTGCCATCCTGTCTTCCTTTCAGAGGCCTCTCCTAAATATCGCAGGTAGAATTAGCTGCTCCCACAGCTTGAGAACTTCCCACATTGTGCGGCCGCTGTATGTTTGCACATCACGGTCTCTCCCATGAGGCAGTGAGTTGCTCAAGGTCAGGAACCATTTGGGCATCTCCAGAGCCTTAATCAGTGCCAGAACCAAAGCAGGCCCTTAATAACCATCTGAACGTTGCATTGCTCAGATGTGTTCATCATAACTTCACAAATTGTGTCTTCTTTAAACGACCAGACAGCAGCTTTCATGAGAGCCAGCACCATATATATCGCATTGCATTTAGTATTCTTCTACCATGCCTAGCATAGTACTGAACCCTAATTTAATTTAACTTAATTTGCTATCAGTTGCTGAATGTTTACAACATGCCGCTGGTTATAACACGGACGTCCTGTAGATTGCTGTACTTATCTCTCCCCTATACCCCACACGGTAGCTGTTAACCCCATTTTCCAAATGAGGACAGCGAGGCTCAAAGAGGCTATTCAACTTGCCCAAGGTCACACAGCTAGTAGGCAGCAGAGCTAGGATTTCAGTCTGCATCTCCATGAAAGCAATTTTAGCTGACTGATCCAGATTATAATAAAGGGTAGTGTCAGGTGGGAGGTATGGAGAACACCCACGTTTACAGTCTAGAAACATGTGGGGCTTAAAGTGTCATATTTCATCTTATGAATTGTGGTATTTCAACTCAGAGCCTCTTTGGGGTGGTTTGTTGAAGTCTGAGCCAGGCTGCAGTGACCGCTGTACTGTGAAGATCCGCACTGCCCAGACTCGGGCTGGCTGGTCCAGCCCGTGACTCAGCACCTGGAAACATGAGCTTCTTTAAATAGATCCTGCTCTCAGCGGGTTCTCAGGGATGATCAATGACTTACCTGTCATTGGAGGGAGCCGGGGGAGGTGTCCTGGGGTGCGCTGAGCTGCTATGCTAGAGCACAGCTGAGGGATATATGCACTGTAGGAGGTTAGGTGGTGGCTGCGACCCTGCCAGAGAGTTAAGAGAATGGCTGGGTAAGACACTACCCCAAAAGCAAGAAGTGGACACCCCCACTTGTAGCCCCTGACACTGAAGGTCTACAATTCCTCACTTGTCCATGCCCGTCCTTCCACCCTGGCCTTTTGGCCCCTGCAGTTTTATGGGGTAACCCCCAAACAAAGTGGCCCAGGGTCAGGAGACCTACGTTCAAATCCTAGCATTGCCATCGATGCTGCATGACCTTGGGGGAGTCCTTCACTTTCCTATCCTCTCATCCATCAAGTGACACTTTCTAATTACAAATGCGCAACAGGGGACAGAAGGCGGCCTGAGCATCTCAACAGAGGATCAGCCAAATGACTTATGGTCCAACTGTCCCGGGGAACAAATACCTTATGAGGAGAGAGGCCATTAAATGACATGCACTGAGATGGAACCATCTCCAAGCAAGGTGTGGATGACGGCCAGCCGTCCGCATGTTTTCAGGGGTGTCCTATGTAACACGTGTCAGCATATTCTAGAATAACTCCAAAGGGATAAACATACACACACACAAGAATGGAGGAGTAGGGATTTCATTTGTACTCTGGGCTGTTTTGTTCAGCTTAAATTTTCACTGTTGTGTGTTTCCAAAACAATTTCTGAGGCAGCGACAACAATCACACATATATGCTCAATTGAGAGCAAGTTAGGGCTGGACAAATACCACTGAACTGGGGCATAAAGGATCCAAGTCCAGTGGCCACAAGCTGGTGGACTTTAGCAAGCCCCCTAGCCTCTCTGAGCTTTAGTTTCTGCTTCAATCAGTGGAGAATTACTTAGAAAGTGTCATATTTCCGTCCTCCTGGGCTGCATGTTGCCCATCTGTGAGGCATATATTGTTGTTAAGACTCTCCCGCTCCTGTGCAGCAGGAAAGTGAGCCTAGAAGGGTCAGCTAGATAAGTGACTTCCTCTGTTAAGGCATTTTTTTTTTCTTCAAATGCACTATAGCATTTCATGTGACTATTGAATCACATGAGTACCAGTGTGGAGCTGAGCTGAAGTGGATTGAAAGCCCAGCTCAATCAATCATGTACCAGCTTAGATAAGCAACTTAAACAACCAAAGTCCCCTTTATTGGTAAAATGGTATTAATAATACTTCATAAGGATATTGTAAAAATACTTCACATGAGGATATGTGAAGCATCTACCACAGAGTTCTCGCATGTAAGTGATCAACAGATAGCAACCTTCCCCACAGTCATTATTTAGATGTCACGTATATAATGTATAGGAACCACCACCACCCCAATGGAAATGAGTTTACTTTCTGTCTTAGCAAGACAGATCCCTAGAAAATAGAGGCCAGAACAAAAGCAATATGTGCTGACACTGCTTTGGAAAATGTAGTCCCAGGGAAGAAAAAGTAAGGGAAAAAGGAGAGCAAAAAAAGAAAGCGTGTTATGGTGCTGGCATGGCTTCGGGACAGGTTGGTTGCTTTGCATCCCAGATGTCTTCAGGGAAGCTGCAATTTTGAACAATTCTTCTGGGGGCTGGAATAATTTATCCACTAACTCTCACCTGCCAGGAGTCAGAGCTCCCTCCCACAGTGGGGTGTCAACTCCTCCACACTTCTGGATTTCATATGGGTGGGTAGCAACTGGATTCCACAATGCCACATGCCTTGGTAGAATGGGAAAACTCCCAGGCAGTGGGGAGGGGTGTGCAGCACAGGCATGAGGGGAGGTAATTCTGGGTCATGTCCACAAATGATATAGGGGACCAGAGCAGCTGCCGCAGCAGGAATGAGAGCAGCAGGGATGGTGGCATTGTCTTTAAGACTATGAGAACAGCACAAGCCATTACTGAACCTACTCTGGCGAGAAAGCAAGGCAGGTGCATGGTTCACAAAAAGTACCTCAGCTGAGATATCATCTAACACCAGTAGGATTAGCCCATATCCCAAAATCACAGATGCTGGCATGGATGTGGAGAAAAGGGAACACTTCTACACTGCTGGTGGGATTGCAAACTAATACGTTCCTCTTGGAAAGACATCTGGAGAACACTTAAAGAACTTAAAATAGACCTGACATTTGATCCTATAATTCCTCTATTAGGTATATATCCAGAAGACCAAAAATCACACTACAATAAAGATATCTGTATCAGAATGTTCAGTGCAGCCCAATTCATAATTGCTAGGTCATGGAAGAAGCCCAAGAGCCCATCGATCCATGAATGGATCAATAAATTGTGGTATATGTACACCATGGAATAATATGCAGCCATTAAGAAAGATGGAGACTTTACCTCCTTCATGTTTACATGGATGGAGCTGGAAAATATTCTTCTTAGCAAAGTATCCCAAGAATAGAAGAAAAAGTATCCAATGTACTCAGCCCTACTATGAAACTAATTTATAACTTTCATAGGAAGGCTATAACCCAATTTTAACCCAGGAACATAGGGAGAGGGGAGAGGGGAGAGGGAGGGGAGGGGAAGGGTGGGTGGAAGGAGGGTGATTGGCAGGATCACACCTATGGTTCATCCTATAAGGGTACATGTGAATCTCTCTAAATGTAGAATATATATGTCTTAACACAAAAACTAAGAAAAAGACATGAAGGCTATGCTAGCCAGTTGGATGAAAGTACTTCAAATTGTATACAGAAACAGTACACTGTACCCTGTGATAGTATTAATGTACACTGTTATGATTTAATAAAAATAAATAAATAAATAAAATTTAAAAAATTTTTTTAAAAAGTACCTCGGCTGAATCTGACACTTTCCATCCAGGTGAGAGCCCAGATTTCACTCCTTAATGTTCACAATGGGTTGTCAACCTGCCACCTGCTCATCTGCTATCTCAATCACATAGATCCCTTTGGACCACCCATCTCAGAGAATGAATGATGCCTTTTAGGCCCCAAGAAGGTGTATAGTCCTCCATTCCTACTCAACATCCTGCTCAGAACCAAGACACATCCCCTGCACCCCGTATTCTCTGCTCTCACTCCAGAGGCTGCTAATTTGAACCTCATCACCTCGGCCTCTTGCCAGAACTGTCCATCAGGAGAAGCGGTGAAATGTGAGATGCTGGGCTTTTTGTCAGAGAACACGATGAAAAGCCACAGCCATGCCAAATCTGTTCTTGCTTCTGCCGGGTGCTCTTTGGGATGTTGAGCCGTGGTATTCAGTGCTCCCTATTTCAATTCATTTTATTTCATTCCTTTGTTTGTTCAGCAAATATGTATTGAGGGAATCAATAAGAAAAAGGCAATCTAAGAGAAACATGGCTAAAGGGTAATGAATAGACAGTTCATAGAGAAGAAACTACAAATGGCTCGTGTGCATGTGAAAAGACACTCAACTCACTCAAATAAGAGAAATGCAAATTAAAACTACAGAGATATCATTTTCCCCTTCAGATGGGCAAAAATCTCAAAAGGTTAATAAAACACTTTGTTGGTGAGGCTGTGGGGAAATAGGTACTCTCTATACTGCTGGTTGGAGTGTTCCTATGGAATGTAGTTGGACAGTATCTTTGACATAGAAATTCCCCATGTGGGAATTTATTCCACAGAAATGTTTGGACTTGTGCAAGATGATATATATACAAAGTTATTCATTAAAGAATTATAAGAGCTAAATATTGGGAACAACTTCAGTGTCTTTGAATAGATTACATAGCCAAACAATGGCATTCTACATAGATTTCCTTTGCTTTTATTATTATTGTTATTATTATGAACTGACACATAATAATTGTACACATTTATGGGGAACAGTGTGACATTTCAATGCATGCATACGATGTGTAATTATCAAATTGGGTAATTAGCATATCCATCACCTTGAACATTTACCATTTCTTTGTGTTGCTAACATTCAAAATCCTCTCTTCTAGCTATGTGAAAATATACAATAAGTTGTTAATTATAGTTACCCTTTCTATGAAACATTAGAACTTATTACTCCTGTCTAGCTGTATTTTTGTATCCATTAACCAACCTTTAGCTACCCCCCATACAGTTTTTAAAAAATAGAATGAGATTCACTGATTCAGAAAGATTTACATGAGATATTAACAAATAATGAGGCACAAAGGACATAGTACTCCCCCAACAACGCTGCCTAATAAGCCACCTTAAAACTTTTCAATAAGTAATTATTCATGCTCATGCTCATGGATCTGAGACATGGTTGGGGTTCTGCTCATCTTGGCAAGGTTCTCCATTTCTCATTCAAGGACAAAGTTGAAGGGGTAACAGTTCAGGTCACACTCTTCTCAAGGTGAATCATGTGCTTAGGAGAGTGAGACCAATCACACTAAAACATTTCACGACTCACCTCTCATCAGCTAACATCCCATTGGCAGAAACAGGTCATATGACTAAGTCCAAAGACAAAGAGTGAAGAACGCTCTGCCCCTGGGAGCCATGGCAAGGTTGTGGATGTACAGTATCAAGTGAAGAATTAGGACTTATAATTCAATGTCACATTACATAAACACACACGTGCACATATATATGTGTATGTATACAAACATATTCAGTTTCATTTATCCTTGCATAAGCATATCCTAGAAGAAGTTGTAACAATGATCATCTCTACTGAGGGGCCGGGGAGAAGTGAAAACCAGATGAATAGAAGGTAGGTAAGGAGGGAGACATTCCACTGTATTCCTTGTGATCTTTTTAAAATCAGATGAATGGTTTATCTGCAAAAAGAATTAATGAAAAAAGACATGTTATGTACTTACTAAGTGCTAGGCACTAGGCTAGATTGGGAATAAGGCAGTAAATAAGACAAATCCAGTTGCTACCTCTAGGGAGCTAACAGTACAGTTAAGTGAGTTTTCAACCTTCCCTGCCACCAGATCCACCTGGAAAGCTTTAGAAAAATACTGATATCAGCTCCACTGCCAGAGATTCTGATGTAATTAGTCTGGGGCAGAACCAGACATTGGTGTTCTTTAAAAGGTCCCAAGTGATTTTAGTGTGAAGCCAGGGTTGAGAATAATTAGTCTATTAAGAGGAGACAGATTTAAATAGATAATCACACAATTAGTCGACTGCACTTTTGCTAAGCATGGCAAAGGAAAAACATAGGCAGAGATTTCTTATAGTCCTACTAGCAACTGAATTCCCTCCTTTCTGTGCTAAGAAGAATAATAAAACTTGACATATATCCCTTTTTACTTTGGCAACCAGGAAGCTCAGTGCCAAATTTGAATCTAATCTGAAGCAACTTCTTTTTTTTTTTTTTAAACAGAGTCTCACTCTGTCACCCTGGGTTGAGTGCCACAGCTTCATAGCTCACAGCAACCTCAGACTCAGTGGTTGGGTTCAAGCCATCCTCTTGTCTCAGCCTCTTGAGTAGCTAGGACTACAATGCTCAGCTAGTTTTTCTATTTTTGGTAGAGATAAGGGTCTCACTTCTGCCCAGGCTAGTCTTGAACTCCCGAGCTCAGGCAGTCCACCCACTTCGGCCTCTCAGAGTGCTAGGATTACAGGCATGAGCCACTGCACCCAGCCTTGGAGCAACGCCTGAAATCCATATTACCTACACATGTGGGGTCTTTTCCCTGAACTGAATTTCTGCCCTTACTTATTTTTCCATTGAGCCTGAATCTGTAGTTCTGTTTTGTCATTGTTTCATGGTTTGTGTTCTTATAGTCATTTGTGATATGAAGGAATGAAATTATCAATTATGTAATAATAGTGTCTTCTGTTTATTTGGTTGGCACCTAGTAGGCTCCAGGCACTAAGGTAGACCTTTATATTTTTTATGTCCAATTGTTTAAAAATACAAACCACAGAAGGGGGTGCTCATCTTACAGATGATAAACTGAGGCTCAGGGAGATTAATAGTTTATCTTGAGGCTCGGCGCCTGTGGCTCAAGTGGCTAAGGCGCCAGCCACATACACCTAAGGTGGCGGGTTCGAATCCAGCCCAGGCCCGCCAAATAACAATGATGGCTGCAACTGAAAAAAAAAAATAGCCGGGCGTTGTGGCAGGCGCCTGTGGTCCCAGCTACTTGGGGGCTGAGGCAGGAGACTCACTTGAGCCCAGGAGTTGGAGGTTGCTGTGAGCTGTGATGCCACAGCCCTCTACCCAGGGAGATAGTTTGAGGCTCTGTCTCAAAAAAAAAAAAAATTGTTTATCTTGAGTCACTAAGTACTAAGTGACTAGGTGGAAGGCTGGTGTTTAAATTACCACAAATTTGGTGACTTAAGACAACACAGATTCACTATCTTAGAGTTCTGAAGGTCAAAAGTCTGAATGGATTATTAGGACAACACTCTTTCTCGGGCTCTAAGAGAGAATTATTTCCTAGACTTTTCCAGCCTCAGAGGCTTATCCCCTGGCTCATGGTGGCACATAACTCTGGCCTCTGTTCCTATTGTCACAGTTCCCACTACTAACTCTGACCTCCTTACCTCTCTCTCAAATGAAGACTATTGTGCTTACTTTGTCCCTCACCCTGAAGATAATCTTCCCACTTCAAAATATTTTACTTAATTGCGTCTGCCCAGTCCCTTCTGCCATGTAAAATAACATATTCACAGATTCCCAAAATTAGGATATAGACATCTTTGGAGGGCCATTATTCAGCCATTCATAGCTCAGATTCAAACTCTGACCCCACCCCACCCCACCCCCGCCAAACTTGTGCTCTTTTCACTATTCTTTGCTGCCTCTGAGAAATCTGGGATTGAGTTCTGCATAATCGTTAATCCCAGAGTCTATCAAGAGAAAGGGATATAGTTCTTAGAGATCAGGAAATTTCTCCCATGTCCATTTAGTGCTATTTGTAAGGTAGCGTACCCAGGGATCAGTCCTCATCACCCTCTGCTGGTAGCCAGGTGGGTCCTCAAGGAGTGGCTAACTTGGGTTTCCTGTTCTATTCATTTGTTTCCTTGTTTGTTACCTGACTCATAGTACCACAGTATACAGAGCCCTAAAGCGCCCAGCACAGAGCTGGCATTGCATGGATCACTGCAAACCCCATAGTTGCCCTGATTGAATGGATAGGATTTCACCTGGGTAAACAATTTGAAGATGAGGGAGGACTTGAGTAGGCTTTGCCAAGAATCCCACACCTCAGGAGTAGATGTGAAAGCTGCGGTTCCTGGTCAGGACCCTAATGGAGAAAACATAAGTAGAATGGTGTTTGTTTGTCTAGCTGGAGCCCCTCTGAGAACAAAGATTACATCTCTCGGACATTCCAGGTGAAACATTCTGAATCGATCGTGCTTAGACATCAATAACAATCCACCTATGAAAAAACTCTCCCACAAGGGCATGAAGATAGATGTACAAGGATATTCACTGCACTGTTTATGACAGAAAAAAAAAACTGGACACCATCCAAATGTTCTTCAAGAGGGGATTGGAAAAACAAATGATCGTACAGTTACAATGACGGAATGCTATATAGCTATTAAAAGAATGGGATGGAAGGAAACGAGATCCAGGATATATGGCCAAATGAAAAAAGCCAGGTCCAGGAAAGTTTATAAAGTACGGTCCTCTGTTAAATACATAAGTATATGTATGTATAAATTCATCAACCTGTATACATTAAAATCTGTGCAGTTTTTACTGTACGTGAATCACATGTTAATAAAAATTATATGTGTACATATATATAATTCTAGTTTCTTGATTTTTAAGAAGCAAAATTTTCAAGTTACTTTTTGAAATTGACCTGAATTCTCCAAAAAGAAAAAAAAGGAAGTATTTGCCTTCTCATATAAGGCAGAATTTTACGTTTTGCTGTCCGGCTAAGTCAAAGAACTGGCTTGCCAATGATGGTGGTTTCAAATAGAAGAGGTACAAGAGATTTGTATTAGCATATACACAGAAAATAAACATGGGAGATAAGTTTATGCATAGAGAAGCTAAAAATACACACGTTTTGAATTTAGGAGTGAATGATAGGGTGAGAGTGGAAGGTGCAGAAACCAAATAATAAATTTCCATAATTGAATTTTTACCAGGAACAAACATGACTTTAGTAATGAGAAATAAAGGTTGAAGAAAAATCCTTTCTGTTGAGTCTTTTTTTTTTTTTTACTGGCACAGATCTTCTATTTATTCATATTATTAAAACAGCAATAGCAGAAATAAATGAACGCTACGTTAATGAAAAAGGAACTCAGGAATGAGGTCATTAACTATAACTAACTACATTTCAAATATCGATACCATGTATTTTCCTGATTCGTATCAGGTAAATACCTAATCTATCTCCCCAGAATTCTGGTCTCAGTGAAAATGGTCAGAGACAATCACGAAGAAGGTGCTTTATATCGTCAGGTCCATTTTAAAAATGATGAAATCCTTTGGGAAACTCACTTAAGTCTTCCTTTTTCTCAGAGATTTCTGCTGGTCCCCTTGTTGGTAATCCATTTACGTCTCCACCCTACAGTCTACTTTGTCTTTATTTTTATCGTTGGATTCTTGGACAGCTTTTCTAGGCCACATACGACTAACAAAAGGGGAAATCAGAGGGCATATGTATGGCCCCGGGAAATTTTTGTAGACCCAGAGCAGAACCCGAATGACGATACAAGGAACGCACCCCATTGTAGCAGGCTTGAGCTGCTAAACTTGTCCAAGCCAACAAGGGCGGGCAGAATGGATCAAAACTGCTGCTGAGGAATCTTCTTTTACTCGACTTGGTCCCAGACAACAACGGAATAAGGGAAAGGCTAAGGCTCTATCCGAAATGGGGCAGGTATCGGAGGGAAAGTCGCCACTCTTTAAGTAACCCAGTCCAGCATATCACATCTATCACATCCATAGAGACAGAAAGAGCAGGGTCAGGTTGAGTCAGACAAGACTGCAAAGACAGACTGAACAGATAAGGGCTAAAGGTGAGGGTCCTAGGAAGGAAGAGAAACCGACACTAGGACACCAGGAGGCCGAGGAAAAGAACAAAAACGGTATAAAGGGACAGGCGCAGCAGGAGGTACCGAGGGTGGGCGGCCGAAGAACTGGGCAAAGGGAGAGGGGGAGGCCTGATGGGGGACACGAGTTTGAGAACCAAGTGTGCAGCGAAGGAGAAGCGGGGCGCCCAGAGTGTGCAGGGAGCTGTGAAACCCTGAGCAAGGGGGACAACCATGTGCCGGGCTCAGAATCGTAAGCACAGCCAAGGCTTGAGCCGGGCCAGCAGCTGGAAGGTGTCAGGGGAACGCCAAGGCCAGAGCCACAGCCCACCCCCAAACCCCACCACAGCCCCCCTTTCTGTGAGTCTTATCTCTTATGGGAAATAGCAAAAACTCATGTTTAGGAAAATAAGGGGCATTTGATAATATAGCAAGTCAGGAAAATCGGACCTCATTTATATTTTCAAACTATAAAAGATTTGTCATTCTGGTTACAAATATAATACATGCTCATTACATAATGAAATATCCAAATAACATGGAAAGAAGGCCTTGAAACCTACCCTAATACCACACCCCATCACCAAGGGAGAAATCTTAATGTTGGGGTGCATACACTATTTTACAAAGGCACCACTTCTTTATATACTTCTTTAAAGCTGATTTAGCATGTGTAATATGTAAAGTACATCTGTGTGTCAATAACAATATATAATCATCATTTGATTTTTTTAGGTTTTTTATTTTTAATTTTAGATTAATGTGAGGGTACAATAAGGTTACAATGTTTGCATTTGTTAGGAAGAGTCCCTGGGTGTAATCTCTGCACCCAGAAGGTGCCATATACACTTACAGTGTGCCCCTTAAGTCAGAGCATACCCATACCCCTCCCTCTGTCCCCCTCCTTCCATCTTAAATTGAGCTGAGATTTTCTCTTATGTGGGCGTGTATTAGATCATCTACTGGCTTCATATTAGCATGGAGTATATTAGATACTTGCCTTTCCATTCTTGCAATACTTTACTAAGAAGAATGTGTTTCAACTCCACCCAGGTTAATACAAAAGATGTAAAGTCTCTATCTTTTTATGCCTGAATAGTATTCCACAGGTTACATATACCACAGTTTATTAATCCATTCTCGGATTGATGGGCCTTTAGGTTGTTTCCATGTCTTGGCTATTGTAAATTGAGCTGTGATAACATTCTAGTACAAATGTCCTTATGATGAAAGGATTTTTTTTCTTCTGGGTAGATGCCTAGTAATGGGATTGCAGGATCGAACAGGAGGTCTATTTTGAGTTCTCTGAGGATTCTCCATACTTATTTACATCATCATTTTAATAACCCCAGTATGTTACACCTGTAGCTATACCATAATCAGTTGAATATTAATGTTGTTTCCAATCTTCTGCCAATTTAAACACTAGTACAAAGAAATTCTCATACATATGTTATTAGGCACTTATCTGATCATTTATGAAAGATAAATTCCTAGAAATGCCATTTGCTGATTACAGAAGTTTGCACATTCTTCATGCCTCTGATCATTGTGACCAGGTGTTCTCTCTATTATGGAAATAATCATTGGCATTAGCATTTACTGAGCATGGAGTTCATGCCAGGCTGGTGTTTTTATCGTTCCTCATTTTATAGATTGGTAAACTGAGGCTCAGAGAGGTCTGTAACCTCTCAATGTCACACAGCTAAAAACTGGCAGAACCAGGACTAAAACTGAGACCTATCTGCTTCCAAAGGGCAAGCTCACAATCGCAGCACTGGGCTGCCTGCTATGAGCACAGTTTCCAGAATAGTTCTGTATTTTCATCACTCCACCAAACATGCATGAGGAAGCCCAAGTCCTCATCTGACCTCCCTCACCCTAACTAAGCAATTCTCATTTGAATCATGTAGGGAGTATGCAGTTGCAAACAACAGATAACTCACCAACTGGGTTAATAATAAAGTGATTCCAAATGACCAGAAGTCCTAACATAGGCCACGTGTCAAGAATGGCTTAACTCAACAGCTTGTTGGAAAAATCAAGGTTTGGGTTGTGTTTCTTTTCATTGTCTTCTGAGGTCCTGGCTTCATCTTCCATCTGACTCTTCTACTTGGTCTCAACATGGACCCCAACAACTCCCAAGGCACTGTGCTTTAATTCTCCAAGTTCAAGTGGAGAGAAGATTGACTTTGGATGACCTCTCAGAACTATGGCAATCTTTCCCAGCATCCCCAGCTTTTCATTGGTCTGAATGGCCTCATGTGCTCACCCTGAACATGTGGCCAGGGGATAGGACAATGATTCATTTAGACCTAGATCCCAGAGTGCAGGTAGGTTTGGCATCCTCCAAAGGCTAAATACAATAGAAAAGATGTGGAATTAAAGTCAGGACATAAATCAAGAGAAGAATTGTAGGGCTGGGCACGGTGGCTCATGCCTGTAATTCTAGCACTCTGGGAGACTGACATGGGAGGATCACTTGAGCTTAGGAGTTTGACCCAGGCCTGAGCAAAAGTGAGAACTCCCTCTCTACTAAAAATGGAAAAAAATAGCCAGGTGTTGTGGCAAACACCTGTAGTCCCAGCTACTCAGGAGGGTGAGGCAGGAGGATTACTTGAACCCAGGAATTTGAGGTTGCTGTTAGCTAAGCTAATGCCATGGCACTCTAGTCTGGGCAACAGAGTGAGACCCTATCTCAAAAAAGAAAAAAATGAGAGAGTTGGAATTAGGCATTGCAGCACCTTCTCCTAAACCCCACCCATCTCTAGGGTCTAACCATTATAGGGCACCCTACATGCCTCTCTACCCTCACTGATGGGAGGGAGAAGTATTAGGGAATTAACAACCCCAGGAAGCAACCTTCAACCAATGACAACAGAGCAGGTGCATAACCCAGGTGTATAAATTCCCTTGCCCCTTAGGAGGAACTGAAGTGCACACTCCACATTGGTTCCCAGGCGTGCCCAGGGGCATTAAGTTCCACTTGCCCATGGTAGTATTTGGCTTGGGGGTGTCCTTTTCACATCCCCATTTCTTTCCCATTGTTTCCTGGGCCCACGTTCCAAATAAAGCACTTGCACTTGAATCTCAGACTAACACAGTGATGCAGCTTACAAAGTCCACAACATTATTACTTTTTGCCTTTGTCTACAAATACAACATTGCAGTGGTATGAGACTGAAAATAGACCTTGGTGCAGTGGCTCTCCCTGCTGATGAGAGAGCCGTATCTACCTCCAAGCTATCTCCTTCACCTTCAGCGTGAAGGAGAGGTGGCCCCTTCCCTTCAGAAACCACTTTGCATGCACAACTACCTCAACAGTGACTGGATAAGAATGCATTATTAAGCACCCCATAGAGACACTGTCCTGCAGATATGGACATCTGGACACGTCGGTGAGATTCATTTAGGAAAAAAGAAAGAGAATGCTAAAGACCGACTTGGCCCATGGCAAATAAGGGCTGTTAATATATCTCTTTTCTGGGAGCATTTGCTGTAAACAAACTATTAATCTGGCTGGGAGATAAAAGAGAAACCCTTCCTCAAGAGATGGCAGACATTAATGTTTAAGTTTGCATCTAAAGGATATAATCTCCCCATTTTGTGCCTGTTAAAGGGATTTGTATGGCAATAATTTATTTGCTGGTTTAATTGATTGCCCTATGGCTTTGTATGGCTGGATGCAGTATTGGCAAATGGCTGATTTCTATCGGGAAAAGACGTGTGAGCAGCTTCATTTCAAGGGCAAACCACAAACGAAGCAGATCTCTACCTCGGAAATGGCCCTTTTCAAAGGAGAAGACTTCTGGAATCTTTAAAATGGGGCCTGATTCGGAAAGCCTGTAAGTAGGAAGGGAAAAGATGATTGAGTTCAATTGCTTCCTTTTACAGATGAGAGCTGATGCCCAGAGAAGAAAAATGCCCTGTCTCTGAGATTACCGAGCGAGTTAATGCAAAGCCGAGGAAAGCACCCAGCATCCTGACTCCCAGTTCAGAGCTCATCCCACTACATCCTCTGCCCACATCTCAGAGCACTGATGAAATCGACAAAATCTATTTCTGTTTTCAGTGGGCTGGGCCGGGGGCTGTTGGATCAAATAGATTGAAGGCAGAGGTAGGAAAAATGCCCAGCCTAGAATGGCCTTGACAACACATCACTCTTTCTCTCAAAGGAGACAAACTGTGGAAAAGCTGAAATTCTTGTAATCATGCATAGAAGGTTTCTTAGAGAGAATCGAATGTAAATGCCTTTAAGCTCCATGTAGGCAACTAATGGGTGAAGAGTGTGGGTGGTGAACATAAGGGAGTGGTGGGGACTATGGCACACTTGAAAGCATCTGTACAGAGCCATATCATCTAATTTTCAGAAAGAGACCAAAAGTTCAAAATGTTATATGGACTCTTCCAGTTTTTAAATATTGGCAATTGACAACTTTCTTTTTAGATTTAAGCAGAATGCAAGCCAGACAAAACATTATCTCCCAAAATACCACTTTGTAACCTCCGGCACAGGGTATAAACATCTGGTGGTAGCTATGGTCATTCATTCATGCATGCATGCATTCATTCAAGGTCAATGGCAATGTTTCTTAAAGCTTTGTACACATTAGAACCACCAAGGAAGCTTAAAAATCCCAATATCCAGATCTCAGACCATAGCAATTATATAATACAAGAATGTTCGAGAGGAAAAGCAAGGCATTAGAATGTCCTAAATGTCCCAGGAGGGTCCAACATGCAGCCAAGATTGAGAACTGCTGGTCTACAATGAGTCAGGCTATGCAAGAGAGACACGAGATGGCCAAACAGACAGGTCCCCTGCCCACAGAAGCCCAGTGAGCAGTCCAAATAGGCAACCAGATGTGCCAGAGGCTGCTGGCTGCCACCAAATCTGTTCTCCCCATCTTCCAGGGACTGCATTTCCCCACATCCTTTGCAGCTAGCTGTAGCCACATGTCTCCATTGTGGCCAACAGAATGTCAGCAGAAGCCATGTGTGTCCCTTCAAGGGATGGCCTGCAAAGCCCCCCACATCTGCTTCTCTGTGCTCTTTAATCCCTGCTGTAAGAAGGGGCACCTGGACACCAGATGTTGAGGATGGCAGAGCTGCTGTCAGCCCATGCTGATGGATCCATGAATAATTGTAACAACCACCTATTGACCTGGAACAATCACCTTGGACTGTTACACATGAAAAAAGTAAACGTCTATATTCCTGATGCCTCTGGATTGTTGCTGATGTCTTGTTACAGCAGCTTAACCAATAAACTAAGTAATCACAGCAGAGATAAGAACTATCACAGTGGTAGGACCAGACTGAGAGACACCAGAGCAGGCCTCTTAGTGATTCACTTAATGTTCATTCAACAAATATTGACCAAGCACTTCCTATGCGCCAAGGCACTATTCTAGATACAATTAATTCCATCAGCAAATAAGTTATGGTCACAGAAATCCCATGAAAAGGCACCAGGGAGACAGGAGTATCTCAGCCCACTCAGACTGCTGTAAGAGAACACCACAAACAGGGTGACTTGTGAACTGTAGAATTTTTTTTTTTTTTGAGACAGAGCCTCAAGCTATCCCCCTGGGTAGAGTGCCGTGGCATCACAGCTCACAGCAACCTCCAACTCCTGGGCTCAAGCGAGTCTCCTGCCTCAGCCTCCCAAGTAACTGGGACCACAGGCGCCCGCCACAACGCCCAGCTATTTTTTGGTTGCAGCCGTCATTTTTGTTGGCAAGTCCGGGCTGGATTCGAACCCGCCACCTTCGGTGTATGTGGCCGGCGCCTTAGCCGCTTGAGCCACAGGTGCCAAGCCTGAACTATAGAATTTTATTTCTCACAGTTCTGGAGGCCAGGAAGCCCAAGATCAAAGTGCTGGCAGATTCAGCGTCCAGTGAGAACCCACCTCCTGGTTCATAGACAGCACCTTTGAGCTGTGTCCTCACATGGTGGAAGAGACAAAGGGGTCTCTCTCCAGCCCTTTGCATAAGGGCATGAATCTCATTCACGGGGGCTCCATGTCCATAACCTAACCACCCCCTAACACATGTCCTTAGGAGTTAGCATTTCAATATATGAATTTTGTTGCAGGAAGGAAGGGATATAAATATCCAGACCTTAGGAAGCAATGAAGAAAAGCCTCTAAGCCCCTCGCTCTCGCGGAGTTTGGGCTCCTTAAAGTGTAAGGTGACATTTACATTGAGACCTGCAGGATGAATAAGGTAGGCAGAGATCTGGCACAGACGTCACCACTCCCGGAGAACAAAACATGTGCAAAGGCCAGGTGACTAGTAAGAAGGTGACACCCTGGGACACTTCAAGTAACTGAGCCTGACTGAAACACGGAGTGGGAGGCCGGTGAGAGATGAGACAGAGACAGAGAGACAGAAACTGGTGAAACAGAGAGGCGGAGAGAGCAGAAGGCAGAGAAGCTGCCAACGAGAGAGAGAGAGAGAGAGAGAGAGAGAGCACGCGCGCAGGGCTGGCTGGCAGAGACAGGGAACTGGGTACTGTAGGACCACCTCCCCTGACTCTATACCTGCACAAGCCTTCTTTTTACACAGGAGGCAGATGTCCACATTTTACTTAAGTTCACCCTTTGGTTGGTGGCAAAGGCAAATATTTGATCTCCTACAACTCCAGCAATTCTTTCTACCCAAGAAGGGCATTGCTGATTAGCGTGATAGCAGACCTGTGCTGGGCTCAGCTGAGCCAGAGATGAGGTTTGTTCCTCTGATGCTGGGGCTTGGATTGAGCAAAGGAGGGGCAAGGTGGGCATTGGGAGGCCTGGCTTCTAGATCCTCCCTAACTCTTGGTGGGGGCCATAAGGTCTGTGCCTCAGTTTCTTTTTTCGCATCATATGCATGTACTTTCCTCCTCTGACTCTGTGGCAGCCCTTGTCAGCTATGGTCATATGTTTCACTGAGACATCATCTACTAGCCTGAGAGCAGGTGGTGTCTGTCTTGCTCATGAATGAACACACAGTAGGTGTTCAGGGACATGAATTTTTAAAGGAAAGGGAGAAAGGAAGAAGGAAGGAGGTCAAAAAGAAGGAAAGGAAGGAAAGAGATGTTAAACACAAGACGTGGGAACTGTGATAAGAACAGGTTGCAAGGGGATTTGGATTAACTCTCAGAAGAGAAAACTGCAAGATGAATGTAAATGACCTTCCTGGGTTTCCCCGAGGAAGTTCATAAAACCTGCGGGCCTCTTGAAAAGGCACAATCGGGGCGGCGCCTGTGGCTCAAAGGAGGGCCCCATATGCTGGAGGTGGCAGGTTCAAACCCAGCCCCGGCCAAAACTGCAAAAAAAAAGGCACAATCACACGTAGGTTTGTGGGGGAGACCGGCATACAGACATGGCCACGACCAGGAAAGCAGAGTTTAGAGGCCTCCTCCCCCACCCCACAGAGCACACCAATTTCCGGAGGAGAACCCAGTCTGGCTCCTTGAGGTCACTGGAACCAGCTTGACTGCCTGGGACCTAGTGAGGGTTCCTAAACCCCCCAAACATTCACTCTTCTCCTTCCTCCTTAACGCAGAAGTCTGAGAATTTGCTCCCTTGCTGAAATTTTACAGGCAGTTGAAGCCTTTGAATTTTCAAAGAATGGAAAGATGAACTGAATTCATGCTGGGAACAAATGGGGAAGTGACAGCAAAAGCCATTGGTGGGAGATTGACATGCGTAGACTGTCATGGGCCTGTGAGTCTAGTCAATATAAGTAAATGTGACTAAACGATGAATAGGGGGAGGAGAGAAGAGAAGCTCTAAGCCAGCTGGGAGCTGTAAAAGGAATGAATGAGGGAATTAGAAAATCCCCAAGGGATGCTGAAAGGATGGGTGAAAGTTTGATGAATAGCAAGATATTTACTAGTCTCAAAGTATCTCCCCGCAAATGAGTTATTTGTTACAATGGAGAAAATTGTAACTTTATAGTGGAGAAGCCTGTTCACACTAAGTAATCAGCCTCACCAGGAATAAGACAAACCCACTGCAGGTGCCTCCGGATAGGACGCACTGAGGAGAATTCAGAATCGCTTCTGCATTATTCCTGCCAGAAATGCACAACCTGCATCTAATGATGGGGGAGCATGGGGAAAGCCCTGATTGAAGGAAGTTCTGCAAAATAACAGGCCTGAATGCTTCAAAGACATCAAAGTCAAGAAACAAAGAAGGGCTGAAAACTGTTCTGGATCAAAGGAAGTTAAGGACACCTGACAACTCCATGAAAGGCAGAACCTTGGTTGGATCCTGACAGAAAATAAATAAAGTATTCCTGGAACAGTTGGCAAATTTTGAAAGAGAACTATAGATTAGATGAGAATGTTATATTGATGATCGCTTTCCTGATTTTATTTAAGAGAATGTCTTCTGTTTGGAATACTTACACTGATGTTTTAGGGGTTAAAAAATAGACATACAAGAATATCTTATACCCTCCACTCTGATGGTTCCAATTCTTCTTCCTGTATGTCTATTTTTTAACCCCTAAAACATCAGTGTGAGTACTCCAGACAGAAAGACATTCTCCCAAATAGCACAAAAAATGTAGAATATAAATGTCTTAATACAATAACTAAGAAAATGACATGAAGGCTATGTTAACTAGTTTGAAGAAAATATTTCAAATTGTATATAAAAATAGCACACTGTACCCCATGACAGTATTAATGTACACAGTTATGATTTAATAAAAAAAAAAAAAGCAGAGGGTAAAGGCTGGTTTCTGGAATTAGGGGAACTAGGTTCAAATTCCAGCTCTCCGACTCACTGGCTGTGTGATCTTGGACAAGCCACTGGACTCTCTGAGCCTCATCTGTAAAGTGAGGCTGCTAACAGTGACTTTCCTTTTTTTTTTTTTTCTTTTTTTTTTTAAGACAGAGCCTCAAGCTGTCCCCCTGGGAGATGTGCCATGGCATCACAGCTCACAGCAACCTCCAACTCCTGGACTCAAGTGAGTCTCCTGCCTCTGTCTCCCAAGTAGCTGGGACCACAGGCGCCCGCCACAACACCTGGCTATTTTTTGATTGCAGCCGTCATTGTTGTTTGGCAGGCCTGGGCTGGATTCGAACCCGCCACCCTGTGTATGTGGCTGGCGCCTTAGCCACTTGAACCACAGGCGCCGAGCCAACAGTGACTTTCCTTATTAGGACTATTGAAAAGACATAACCCACTACGGGGCTAACGAAGAGTCTCTGCTGCACACAAATGCTCGATAAAATGTTAGAAGCAGCTATAAATCTAAAAGACTCAAAATTGCCTCTCAGTGTCTCCACAACCCTCAGTTGCCTCTCAGACACTCTCACAACCCTCAGTGTCGTCCAGTCTAACTGTCCTCTCAAATAGGAGTCCCCCTGAAATATGTCCTCCATAAACAGAAGCAAGAGTCTAAATACAACTGACTTGGGGCTGTGAGGATCCTAGCCTAACTCTCTTGTTTTACAAATTCAAAACTAAAGCCTAGAGCAGTCAAGGTCAAGTGGCTTGCCAAATATAGTATGACTCACCAAAATTTTAATTAACACCTACTATGTGCCAAGCTAGAGACTGTGGGGGTTACAAAGATAATCAGGCTCAGAGTGTGAGGGTAAAAGTAAGTGTGTGCAATTATTATAAAGTGTGAATAGAAACAAACCTGAAGAAAATCTTGCCCACATCTCCCCTTGAAATCTCACCAATCCCCACACCTGCATTTTTGTTATTAAATCATAGCTGTGTACATTAATGCAATCACGGGGTACAATGTGCTGGTTTTATATGCAATTCGAAATATTTTCATCAAACTGGTTAACATAGCCTTCACCGCATTTTCTTTGTTATTGTGTTAAGACATTTATATTCTACCTTTAGTGAATTTCACGTGTACCCTTGTAAGATGCACCGAAGCCCACACCTGCATTTTTAAAATTCCCATCTCCATGTCTTTACCCACAGCCTCATCTTACTACAAATCTCATCATACTCTTACTTAACACCTTCTGTGGCTCCCTATTGCCCTTGGAGGAAAAAAAAACTATACTCCTTTTCAAAGCATACATCACTCATTCCAACTACTCAAAACTGCCCTGTGAGCAGATGGACAGCTGAGCCACAGTGTTTATTGAGCACCTCCGGTAAGTAAGCCCCTGTGAAGCTGATGGAAAGATACAAAGAATAGTTTGTTGCCTTTGCCATTAGCAATTTATACTGTAGCTAAGGAGCAGGCATGCTTGCAAACACTGAACTCATAGTAGCAACACCAGACAGTATGGAGCCCTGTTTCTCCAAGTCTAGTCCATGGGGAAACCCAGCATCTCCATCACATGAAACTAATATGACAGGAGGGAGGCAGGGCAGATGGCAGCATATCCACAGTCAGGACCTGCAGCAAACGTGCTGCAGTTTGGTCCTTCGGAGGGGGAGCCAGCGTGAATGGAGTGCTTGATGTGTTCCACGCTGTGGCAGACAGAATATTGCCACTCCTCCTCCTTTGCCTGTTCTGTCCATAGCCTAATCCTCAGAACCTGTGACTATCTTATCTTATGTGACTGAAGAGACTTTGTAAGGTGTGGTTTGCAAGAAATGAAGATAGGGAGATTATCCTCGATTATCTGGACAGGCTCTAAATGTATTCACTAGTGTCTTAGACAGGGCAGAGGGAGAGTTGACCACAGAAGGGGAAGAGGCAAGTGACAACAGGAGAGGGAGGGGTGACAAGTTTGCTGGGGATGCCAGGCCAAGGAATGTGGGCAGCTCCAAAAGGCCAGGAAACCAGTAATCCCCTAGAGTTTCCAGAAAGAATACAGCTATGCCAACACCTTGATTTTAGCCCCATGAGACCCATTCTGGACTTCTGACCTTCACAGTAATATGGCAATAAATATGTGTTGTTTTAAGCCAGTAAGTGGGTGGTGATGCCCTGGAACTCACACACACTGAGATGTCGGGAGCAGTATTTACCCAGCAATGAGTCTGACTTTCTCCTTCACACCTGGAGGGAGAATGACCCTCCCAGCGATAATTGCGCCAGGATGCAGGAAATGTTTCCTGTTGGTCTCCCTGAGCTCTGCTCACAGTTTCAGAAATAATCCTGTATTAAATTCTCCTCAAATAACCCAGTCTGAGAATGCCAACAGTTTCCTGCGGGGACCTTAGCTCTCGTCAATGCCACTGCCTAACAAAGTCCAAAGGCTCATCCCTCCTCAACTTCTGCACATTCCAGAACATTCTTGGCCCTAGATGTCCACATGTCCCAGAGGCTGATACCTTCACAGTCCTCTCAGCACCCTGGTTCCTCATGTGTTTGCTTCCTCAAACACACAGGCTTTACGTACGACATTTCCTCTTCAATTTCCCTAAAGAATCTACCCACAGCAAGAACTTCTTAATATCATCTTTAAGCTAAACGTGGACCTGTCATTGGATCCTGCAATGTCATTACTAGTTGTTTGCCCAAAGGAAAAAAAAGGCATTCTACCATAAAGACACTTGCAGTCAAATGTATACAGCAGCACAATTCACAATCACAAAGATGTGGAAACAACCCAAGTGCCCTTAAACATGGGAATAGATTAATAACTTGTGGTATATGTATACTGTGAATATTACTCGGTAATATTGAAAAAGATGGATGCTAGGGATCTTTTGTAACAACCTGGATACAATTGGAGACCATTCACCTAAGTGAAGTATCACAAGAATAGAAAAACCAATATCCTATGTATCCAGTAGATTAATACCAACATGCTCACATGGGAGAAAAACCCAGTGAAATTCAGGCAGGGGGGAGGGGAGGAGGGAAGAAGGTGTTGGGTAGATTCCTACTCAACCCGGAGCAGGGTATGTAGCACAACCCGTGTACCTGGGTGTGGGCATAATCTACAAATCGGACTTTAACCTTACAAATGCAAACTATGGAATCCAACTGTTTGTATCCCCACATTAATCTGAACTTTTAAGAAAGGGGGAAAAAAGAAAAAGAAAAACAGAACACCATCTTTCACTGAATATTCCACAGGAAACCCAAAGAAGAGCTGTACACCACAGCCACGTGAACTATGGTCAATGGCTACTGTAGACATCTCCAATCCCAAAACATTTCTTGGGATTCCACTTGGACTTTCGACTTTCCCAGGAGTTGACTTAAGAAAAAAAAGTCAAGCTTTAAAGAATTAAAGTTGGTTTTATTCAGAAGTACCACTGAAGACTGTGGCCTGGGCCTGTCGTTCAACACTGTAAGCAGCACTTAACAGAGAGGGTCTGTTAGACCACTTGGGCCCGCTGCTTACACACAGGTGGTGGCGGTCAGTTGCGCAAAATCACACTGAAGTTTGGCTATAGCTGCAGAGGCTAAATCACTAGCCTTGTTAGATGTTACATGTAAGAAAAGGCAAGGATTAAGGTCATAGTGATTTAGGCAAGAGACATGGGGTGGCGGCAGGGGGAAGGAGTGCTGCTAGCTCTATGACTACAGTCCCCAACCCCCAGGCTATGAACTGATACTAGTTGGTGACCTGCTAGGCACTGGGCTGCACAGCAGGGAGGTGGGCAAGTGAGTGAAGCCTCATCTGCATTTACAGCCACTCCCCATCACCTGCCTCACTGCCTGAGCTCCGCCCCGTAGGGTCAGCAGCAGCATTAGAGCACCAACCCTACTGTAAACCGCGCGTGCACAGGATCTAGGCTACACGCTCCTTTTGAGACTTTAATGCTGAATGATGCGAGGTGAAGATGGAATACACTTGATTCTCCTGGAACTATCCACCTTCTCCCCCGTCCATGGAAAAATTGCCTTCCATGATGCTAGTTCTGGTGCCAAAAGGTTGGGGATCACCATTCTATGATGGTTTGTCTTCAAAGCATCGTCCCAGAAAGCTGCACGTCATCACTTGCAGAAGCCTCTCTCCTCCTCATCACTGTCCCTTTCCATTCTCGTTCCAGCTTTAGAGTGAGACTTGGGACATGAGGACAGAATGCTCACCCTTTCCCCAAACTCTCCTCCCAGCAGTCTTCTAAAGGAAGGCCGCCCTGTGTCTGGGAGGAATTCCAATGGGGAGGGGGGAGCTGTTTTCCACTCTCCATACAAAAATAGCATGAACTTGGTGTTTGAAAGTTGATAGGTCTCTACAGAAGAATGAGGAGCAAGCCAAAATGAGAGAAAGTGAGATGAAAACCATCAAGAAAGCAGGGAGCCTAGCAACAGGGCAGAACACAGGAGCCCAAGAAGAAAGTCAATGTCCAGAAAATTCCAGCAGTGAGAGTGGCTAAGGAAATTTACAGTGCTAACTATTCTATTTTGATTTGTTTCCTGTTCTCTTGGGAGCAAAGGGTTTCCAACTCAGCCATCTCCAAGACTTCAGTGAAACTCTTCTTTTTTTTTTTTTTTTTTTTTTGAGACACATTCTCACTGTGTCACCCTTGGTAGAGTGCCATGGCATCACAGCTCACAGCAACCTCCAACTCTTGGGCTCAAGTGATTCTCTTGCCTCAGCCTCCCAAGTAGCTGAGACTACAGGTGCCCACCACAACACCTAGCTATTTTTTGGTTGTAGTTGTCGTTGTTTGGCAGGCCTGGGCTAGGTTCAAATCCGCCAGTTCTGGTGTATGTGGCTGGAGCCCTAGTTGCTGAACTATAGGAGCTGAGCCCAGTAAAACTCTGCTACAGACAACTTGCCCATTTTGATGTCCTGAAGCCTACGGTGGATGGGAGTAGAAGGTGCAAAATAAGGCAAAGAGGAGACAACAGCTTCAGGAAGCAAGAAGATAGCACATGAGTCCATCTAGAATCTCACCCAGGAAGTGATCAGGGGTGCAAAAACCCTCTGAGAATTCCCGCATATAACAAAGAAGGCATTGGACTTCCTACACCACGTGGAATGGGAGTGGACCATTTTGATTTTGATTTTAAAGAGACGCCACATGGCCCCAGAAGAATGGGGAGGCATCCCACATGTAGATGGCACTTTCAGACTTCGAACCTTAGCACTCATGGTCAAGGTCTCGCAATCACAATGCGAAATGAAGATACGCCTGAATCGCTCTGAACCACAGTGTTAATTACATGTCTGTAAGAGAGTCCATGAGAAGGCTAAAATTAGCCAATGATCTGATATGCTGACATTTGGCATCAGTAGCAGAAACTTCCATGAAAGACAGATTTATAAGATGAGCTTATGTTTCACGATGACTCATAGGCTTTCTGAAACCCCCAAGAAATTCTGAAAGTTCAGCATTTTCTCTGCATCCACTTGGCCATGCGTAATGCTGAGAGAAGATGCCGTCAGGTAGAAGAGGGAAGGAAGAGAGAGGGGCAGAACCTGTTAGACTGAGCCCCGGGGCTTAGTCACTGGAATGTGTTTTTTTGGTGATATTCATTAATATGCATACCCAGAACCAACACTTTTCAAAACAGTAAAGCAAAATAAGGCTGTGCCGCTAACTATAAAATTCATTATATGCTGCTTAAATTGTTGCTGGAGACACATGCCCAGGATCTCCAAGCTGGGGAAAACAATTTCTATGACATGCCAGAACCTGAGCCAAAGGTTTAACTAACATTAACTCACTTGATCTTCACAAATGTCTTAGGTGATAGGTACCATTATAATTAGTCACAGTTTATAAATAGGGAAATCGAGGCTCAGAGAAGTGAAGTCACTTGGCTGGTGTCTCAGTCAGGATTGAATCAAGAAATCAGAAACCATTTCAAGTAGTCACAACAGAGAGAATTTAATGCAGGGAATTGTTTCCATGGGTGAAGAGGGAGCTGAACAGGGAATGGTGAGGCCACCCAGAGATTAGCAATAGCAGAAAGCTGTTATGACCCCTGGCCTGGAGGTGGGATTCCTAGAGGCCTGGGGGCAATGTCACCTGGTAGAGGCTGGAAACTTGGAGGAGTCAATAATTTTCCTCCAAGGGAAGGGCAGGAGCACATTGGTTTCTCCCCTTCTTCCGCCTTTGCATCTGAAGCCACTGCCCTCCAATGGCCGAACCCAGCAGGAAGCCGCAGACAAGGAATTTTTCAAATTCAGCCTGTAGGGGTGAAGCCCCTGGGATCAGAACAGAGCAGAGACTGGCAAATAGTTCCAGGACCAGGACAGCTGATAAGTGGCTTAACCCAACAAACCACAGCTCTTTTCATGGATAAACATAGCAGCTGACTCTAAATTTCTCCAGGACAATACCTATAGTCCCACATGGAAACAGGGGAGGGTCAGACGACCTTCCCAGATTCTGGGCACTGTCTCCTTTTAAGGGCAGACACAAGGGGATCACACACAGGCATGAGTTCCAACCCCTGCTCAGGTGACTTTAGGCAGACGACTTCATCTCTCTGAGCCTCAGTTTCCTCCTCTGGAAAATGGATGATGAAATACATACTTCTGCAAAGTCGATTTAAAATTTAGAGAGCAGGTGGCTCCTGTAGGTGCTCAAAAAATAGACCTAATTCCTAATTCCACCATCAACCACATTACATAACCTACAGAATTCTCATTTTATTCACGGAATTATCATTTCACTTACAGGCTGGGTGCCCTCCTGAGGAGGCAGGGCTGGCAGAGAAGAAATGGGAATTTCTCCATCACATCTTCAAAGCTGTCCTGGGCATCCTCTCAGGGACCCCTCGGCTATCAAGCAAACCTATTCAAGTTCATTAACAATTACAAGCTGCTCCCCAGGAAAGAACACCTAGGGATCCTGCAAATTCTGTTTATTCTGGCCTCTTCTTCTTAATGCATGCATTTACCTCATACTGTGACCCTACTTCACTTCAGAAAATTATTCATTAGGAAAAAAAAGAGAGAGAGAGAAAGCCAAATACCTAAGCAAAGAAACCTGTCTCGTTTTGCAGGATCAGAAGATCTGTTAGGAGATTTTGGTTTGGGAAGGCAGCAGGGAAATCCAATCCACAATCAGGATTATGAGATGTAAGACGTGGGCACATGTTCAGCTTGAAGTTCTCTGAACTGCTCTGCTAGAGGGGGACAGGTTTCATTTGCTCAGCACAAAACCACCCAGTGAGTCATTACTGAGTTGGAGGTGGTGTGGCTCCCCAGGCAGCAACATTCATCACCCGGGGGGACTCTGCTTGCCCCCTCTACACCCATGCAATTGAGGTGGCAGAGGGTAGAATAATCCACTCAAGTGTGGGCTAGAAAATGCTTACTCCCTACAGGGGGTTGAATATTGTCCCCTGTAAAATGCAAGCCCATCAGGAACTTCAGAATGTGACCTTATTTGCACGTAGGGTCTCTGCAGATGTAATCAGTAAAGGTGAGGGGACGCTGGATGAGGATGGGGCCTAAATCCAATCACCAGTGTCCTTATGAGAAGAGGAAAGGGCGTGTAGAGACCTGCACAGGGAAGAAGGCCGTGTGAACTAGGGAGCAGAGACAAAGACACAGCTACAAGACCAGGGATGCCTGGGAAGCAAGGAGAGGTTATACCGAAAGCCTCAGAGGGAGCGTGGCCCTGACTGCCACTTGATTTCAGACTTCTGGCCTCCAGAACTGTGACAGAATAAATTTCTGTTGGTTTCAGTCACCCCATTTGTGGTGATTTATTACAGCAGCCTCAGGAAACTAACATATTCTCAATTTCTGAGCTTACCTCCTCACAGACCAGTAGCAGTTTGCAGACTAGCAGCAATCCATGGACCACAAGTCAGTCTGTTGTGGATTTGTGCTCCATCTTTCTCCAGGAGTTGGGCTTCCCAAGGGAGCTTGTCATGTTGGCTTCCCTGACCTGGCACTGACATTTTGGAGAGGCCTTAAGTGTCAGTGTCCCAGGTGTAGTGCCCAGAGGAGGCGAGGTAGAAAATTGAACCCTACGGTTCAGGGAAACTATTTTTACATTACTGGCTCCTAGTCTAGTGCACCTTCCCTCCAAAATTTAGCACTCAGTGGCAATCCCCAAAGATAACACTGCATATGGTGTGCACAGTGATCTATTAGTAGTGGTGGCTGGGCAGAGACTCCTAAGGATTGGAGGGGAAAGATGATTAGCTAGTCATAGCTGCCTGGGATGAAAATAGGAAAAAGGCAGGGCCTGGTGGCTCATGCCTGTAATTCTAGCACTCTGGGAGGCTGAGGAGGGTGGATCACCTAAGCTCAGGAGTTCAAGACCAGCTTGAACAATAGCAAGACCCTATCTCTAAAAAAAAATAGCCGAGCATTGCAGGGGGTACCTGTAGTCCCAGCGACTTGAGAGGCTGAGGCAAGAGGATCTGGTGAGCCCAAGAATTTGATATTGCTATGAGCTATGATGGGATAGCACTCAACTGAGGGCAACAAAATGAGAGTCTTATCTCAAAAAAAAATAAAAAAGGGAAATAGTGGCATATCTGTGCCATCCAAACACTCCCCAAACATTCCAGCTTCCCTTTGTGGAATATCTAGTTTAGAACTATCATTCAAGAATACATCTAAAAATTATGATCAAGATCATGATGATGGTGGTGAAAGGCTTCTAGAGTCTTACTGTGTGTCATTTTCCACATGTTGATTCATTCCACTTTCACGATAACCTCATGAGGCAGGTGCTCTTGGGACCCATTTTACAGATGAGGAAACTGAGGCTAAATGAGTAATGGACTCCTGATCCCAAACCAGGCTGTCTGGCCCAGAGCCCTCACCCCTACCTACCATGTCTGTATACCACCCATTGGACAGTATCTACTTGCAGCTCATTTTATAAAGACATACTTTCTTGGGTGGCGCCTGTGGCTCAGAGGAGTAGGGCACCAGCCCCATATGCCAGAGGTGGCAGGTTCAAACCCAACCCCAGCCAAAAACTGCAAAAAAAGAAGAAGAAGAAGTACTTTTTTAAAAGTAGCCCAAAATTACATGTCAATATAATTATGGAAATCGTACTTTCTTTAAGTAGCCCAAAATTATATGTCAGTCCCTTTTGAGGCTCAATCCCTTTGACAATCCATTCATGCCATTTGACACCCTCATAATGCCAGCTTTTCTGAAAGAGTGAGCCTTAAAGAATGAGAAAAATAACAATAGCAACAGTAGCTGACATGTAATAAGCACCTGCTGTGTGCTAAGGCCCTGTTCTGATCGCTTTAAATCTTTCAAGTGCTTGAATCTGCACCACCCCCATGAAGTGGTCACTCTTCTTACCCAGAGGATAAGTAATTGCCTCTGGCTTTATGAAGAGACATATTTCTGGATAGCCCCTGTCCCCAAACTTCATGTCACATTTTCATGTGTTCAATAAATATTCATGCAGCATTTACTATATGCTAGGTCATTGAAAGGAAGTGAGGCCACCACCGTGAACAAGACAAAATCCTAGCCTAAAGGAGCTTTTAGTCTGCTGTGGAGACAGACAAGCAAATAAACTGTGACACAATGCCTGGACGAGGTGTCACGTAAACATGGAAGAAGCTACCAAACACCAGCTGTGTAAGGATTCTCAAACAGAGGCCATTTTGCCACCCCCCCCACCCCCCCAACCCCCCGGGGTACTGGGCAATGTCTGGAGGCACCTTTAGTTGTCACAACTGGTGGGGGTAGGAAGGGGTAGCATCTAGTGGATACAGGCCAGAGAGGCTACCCAGTGTCTTACAGTGTCTAGGAAAACCCCACAACAAAGAAATATCCAGCCCCAAATGTGCCAAGGCTGAGAAACCCTAGGCTACAGGAGTCAAAGTCAAGACAGATTTGAGATGGGCTTTGAAGGATGTGGAAGTTTATTAGGTAGGTAGAGAAGAGGGGGAAAGCATTTCAGGCAGAGAGAATAGTCTATGCAAAGGCAAAGAGGAAAGTAAAGGGCAAGGCATGTTTAGAGAACATGTCCCATGGAACAACGGATACATGGGTTATAAAGTAGGCTCATGCCTGTAATCTAGCACTCTGGGAGGCCAAGGAGCGTGGATTGCCTAAGCTCACGGGTTCAAGATCAGCCTGAGCAAAAGTGAGACCCCCACCTCTAAAAAAAAAAAAAAATAGCCAGGCATTGTGGCAGGTGCCTGTAGTCCCAGCTACTTGGGAGGCTGAGGCAAGAGGCTCACTTAAGCCCAAGAGTCTAAGGTTACTGTGAGCTGTGAGGCCATGGCACTCTACCAAGGCTGACAAAGTGAGACTCTGTCTCAAAATAAATGAATAAATAAATAAAGTAGGGTAAGGCCGGATCCCAGTGGGCGCCATGAAGCAGTCTAAACTTCATCCTGTAAGTGACGGGGAGGCACTCAAAGTACTTGAGCACTGTGGACAATGAGCAGGTCAGACCTAAGAGAAGGGGAAAGGGAAGTTGGGCAAGAATTGGTTTCATGAAGCCCAGAGTCTCTGCCCAGTGTCTAGTTAATCCTAAATTTGGGGCACCTAATCTCCGGCAGGCCCAAGTGCAAAGTGTCATTCTCTATCCTATTCCCTGCCAGGCACAGATTCAAAAAGCAATTAGCCTCCGCTGATGTGGCAGTGGTGAAGGCATGCCCTCCCTCTGAAATCAGAACCCCAACAGGCAAGAGCACAGCAGGTTTCCAAACCCCTGCCCTGGGGCATTTCTAGCCATTTTTATCTGGAAGAGACTTTTTTCCACTAGGTTTAACTAGGAAGGTAAGAAGAAAATCTAATTTGAACTTCCCTTGGGGGCTCACAGACAATCAAAAAGAAGTGTCTAAGGTTCCGTCCCCAGCATCTCTCCAGGCCGTTTTCTCTTGTGTCTATTGACTTTTCTGAAAGTGCTGTTAGGGTCCAGGGGAATTCACAAGCGCTACAGCTTCCCAGAGCTCACCGTGACCCTCAGCCTCCCAGAGAATCAGGCCGTTGGCCATTTTTGCGACCAGCCTGGATAATCGATACTGAGCTCTCAAACCTTGTTTTCCCCTTGGGTGATTTTCCTGAGACTTTTATCTATGCTCTGTGACAGCCAAGACTGCAAATGGCAGTCAGAGAAGGGTTCCTGGTGTGGGAACGCGGATTAATGTTCACCACGAACAATCGTGCATTGTGTAATGACGGGGATAACTCTGAGAAAGGCGTCATTAGGCAATGTCATCATTAGGCAATGTCGTCATACAGACATAGGGTACACTTACAGAAACCTAGATGGGACAGCCTGCTACACACCGAGGCTATGTTGTATGGCCTACTGCTCCTGGGCTACACCCCTGTACAACTTAATGCTATACTGAGAACTGGAGGCAACTGTAACACAATGGTAAATATTTGTGTATCTAAACATCTCTGAACATAGTAAAGGCATAGTAAAAATATGGTATTAAAATCCTACGGGACCACTGTCATATGCTGTCGTTAACATTGTAATGACTGTACTTGAACAAATGACCTCCCTCTTTGAGCTTTATTTTCTTCATCTTCATGTTTTTTCCCTTCACAAGGGAAATAACAAGATTTCTAATTCAGAGAGTTGTGTAAGGGCCTGGGTATGGTGGCTCATGCCTATAATCCTAGCACTCTGAGAAGCTGAGCTCAGGAGTTCAAGACAGGATCAATTGAGCTCAGGGGTTCAAGACCAGCCTGGGCAAGAGTGAGACTCTGCCCCTATTAAAAATAGAAAAATTAGCAGGACGTTTTGGTAGGTACCTGCAGTCCTAGATACTCAGGAAGCTGAAGCAAGAGGATTGCTTGAGTCCAGGAGTTTGAGGTTGCTGTGAGCTGGGCTGAGGCCCTCTAGCCTGGGCAACAGAGTGAGACTCAAAAAAAAAAAAAAAAAAAAAAAAATGTCCCAGGAGGGTGGCTCATGCCTGTAATCCTAGCACTCTGGGAGGCTGAGGCAGGTGGATCACTCACAGGTTCAAGACCAGCCTGAAAAAGAGCGAGCCCCACCTTTAAAAATAGCCTGGCAATGTGGTAGGCACCTGTAGTCCTAGCTATGAGGGAGGTTGAGGCAGGGGATCACTTGAGCCTAAGAGTTTGAGGTTGCTGTGAACTGTGATCACACAGCCCTCTACTGAGGGCTATAAAGTGAGACTCTGACTAAAAAAAGAAAAAAACAAGAGAAAGAGATAGTTGTATAGAGATTTGTGGAGACTATGTACATAAATTACTTAATAAAATGGTTGACATTTAATAAACATTCAATAGATTAACATAGTGACAATATTATTCTTACCAGAGCTACCTAATGCCACATGACCTTTCACACTCTCATAGTCCTCAGAGCAAATTCTGAAACCACAAGAGGAAAAGATGAAAGGGAAGGAGATGCTGTCAAGGTCCTTCCCTGTGTCTGCCATACCCACTGTGTGCTGGGCTCCTGTTTGCGCATCTGCTCACCTTTAACCCTCACATGGCAGCCACCAAGATGTGCTGCTCAGATCTTCCATCAACAAAGATTTTCCTTTGTTCTAAGACAATCTTCCTCCCAAACAGACCCAGCCAAAGACCAGGCATGTCAGAGGTACTGGGGCCTAGTCACTTCTGTTCAACATGAAGCTCCTTCAATGGGTCACCTTTGGATGCGAACTCCCCATTGGGTTAGCCAAGACGTCATCAGGTCTATAGCATGGCCTGAAGGCTTCCTCTGCCCAGGTGTGCTTCAGCCCTTTGACCTTTCATAGGCATTAACCCCAAATAAACTTCCTGCTCCCCCTAACTCAGTGTCTGTTTCCCAGACAGCCCAACTAACACACTTCACAACAACTGGATGCTTTGTGTGTGTGCAGGTGTGCATGCTGCTGTGAGTGTGTGTGTCAGTATGTGTATGCAGGGGCCTGTGGGTACAGGAAGGGATGTATACAGGAGTGTGTGTGTATGTGCAAATTTGTACCGGCATGTATTCAGAGCTTGTTTTCATAGGTATGAAAACAAGGTTCTCATCTCAAACATGAGACCTACAAGAGCTCTGGTGTCCCAGAGCCTAGCAGGGGCATCTCAGTGCATATTTGTTAAATGACTAAGCTGATGGCTACAAGGCAATGTTCAGTTCCCACAGTAATGTGCATCTTACAGGAGAGAAAAGCATTTCTCAAGTCCCATCTCCCATTAGTCCTTTTCATGACAACAGTAGCCAAGCTATGCTGAGGGTCTTAATGGATGAGGCTCTGCACTCCAGAGCCACCTTCAAGGAAGGAACACACTGCCCCAGCTGCACAGTCACCTTGCTCAGAGCCATCTGCCTTCCAGGGTGGCCCATACAAATGAACAATTCATGCAGAGTATACAGACTGGGTCACCCTGAACCAACTAAGGACACCTCTCCAAGGCTGTTCTAGCCCCTGAATTTTCTGTGGGCTTAGCTGAGGCAGTCACTGTGGTGGATCCCCAAGAGCCCACCTTAAACATCCTGCATACTCATCTCTGTCTCAGAGCTGGTTTCTGGAGAACCCAGCCTGCAAAAAGGGTAAATTTTTCTCAGAGTCTTCACATGCATTAACTCAGTGAATTCTCACTACAACCCCATGGAGTAGGAGTTATTAATCCCATGTTACAGATGAGAAATAATGAGGCTGCTAAAGATCACCCTGGTAGCAAATGAAGAGAGCTGAAATGCAAGCCGGTGTGTATTGGATTTCAAAGCCTGGGACTCACTCTTTTCTTTCTTTCTTTCTTTCTTTCTTTCTTTCTTTCTTTCTTTCCTTTCTTTCCTTTCTTTTCTTTCTTTCTTTCTTGACAGAGTCTCGCTGTATCGCCCAGGCTAGAGTGCCATGGCCTCACCCTAGCTCACAGAAACCTAAAACTCTTGGGCTCAGACAATTTTCCTGCCTCAGCCTCCCAAGTAGCTGGGACTACAGGTGCCCGCCATGACACCTGGCTAATTTTTCTATTTTTAGTATAGACAGAGTCTCACTCTTGCTCAGGCTAGGCATGAACTCCTGAGCTCAAACAATCCTCCAGCCTCAGCCTCTCAGAGTGCTAGGATTACAGGCTCCAGCCAAGTCTGGGACTTTTAATCTTTGGAAATGAATCTTTCCATTCTCCATCTCCAAACTGAGTCTCAAAACCAAATCCAGCTCTCAGAAGTAGTCAAGGCAATAGCTGAAACCATTTGACACTCCAGAACCCAGCTTTCCCCTTGGGTATCACCCTAAGGAGCCTCTGCAGGACCCAATACAAACCAAGAATACTAATTAGATAACACTAAAGTCTGTGTTTTGAGAAGTCCTTAAGATTAGATCATCAGAAAGGTCATTTTGAAAGAAATTGTCCAGCTGATAATGAGTTTAAAAGTATGTTTAATCAAACACACTTATCTGATCAAAGCTGGAACCCGAGAAATGAGCCTGAGACTTCTCACAGTCCACTGAAAGCCTGTCAAAGTCACCAAGTTGACACACAATAGATGCAGCTTCCTTGTGGACTTTTCCCTCACATCTCACTGGGCAAGAGAAAGGGAGAGAGAGAAAGTACTAGGATTGCACCAATTTGATTGAAATATTTGCTATCTTTGGAACAAAAAAAAAAAAACCTCTCTCTCCATAATTAAATGTCATTTTTCTGGAAGACTTAATTAGAAAGCCTTCAAGGGAGAAATCCCCCAAATGGGTTTGACATTATACTTGTATCTGAAACTGCTCAGTTAGAAGTGAGGGAGGTAGCACAAATTGCACAGATCAGAAAAAACCCAGGAGGCAGTTGAGGGATCTCTTCAACAGAGCAGAGATTAGAATAAGGAAAATTAAGAAATCTTTTTCCTGGTTCACCATTTGTTTACTATGAAGTCTCTAAAACACATCCACAGGGGATTAAGCTTTTAGAAGACAGACATTTCCTCTAAATTTAATAGGAATAGGCTAGATGTGGTGGCTCACCCCTGTAATCCTAGCATTTGGGAGGCCAAGGCAGGAGGATCCCTTGAACTCTGGATATAATGAATGAGAACTTTCCAGACATGCCAACAGATCCTAAAATTCAGGTAGCAGACAGTTTCAGAACCCCAGCATGACTCAACCTGAATAAGACATCTCCTAGGCACATTATAATTAACTTCGCCAAAGTTAATAAGAAGGATAAAATTCTGCAAGCAGCCAGACACAAGAAAACTATAACCTACAAGGGAAAGAATATTAGAATGACTACAGATCTCTGTGCTGAAATCTTTCAAGCTAGAAGAGGGTGGTCATTGACTTTTAATCTCCTAAAACAAAATAATTTTCAACCCAGGATCCTGTATCGAGGATACAGGAGTTTCATTTATGATGGAGAAATTAAATACTTTAATGACATTCACATGTTGAAGAAATTTGCCATAACTAAACCAGCTCTCCAGAATATTCTCAGACCTATCCTCCATAATGATCAGCACAATCCTCCACAATAAAAGTAAACTCACTTAGAAACTTTTGATTAAATTCCAACTTCCACAGTGGTGAAAGGATTAAAAATGTCCACTGGACTTTCAAAAAACTCAATACCCAAAATTCTACCAGGCTTATCAATATTTATAATTAATATGAATGGCTTAAATTATCCTCTAAAGAGGCACAGGTTGGCTGACTGGATACAAAAACCGAGGCCGGATATCTGCTGGATATAAGAATCTCATCTTACCTTAAAAGATAAATATAGACTCAGGTGAAGGAATGCTCATCTATATTTCAGGCAAATGGAAATCAGAAAAAAGCACGTGATGCAATTTTATTTTCAGATACAATAGGCTTTAAACCAACAAAAGTAAGGAAAGATAAGGATGGTCACTTCATGTTTATTAAGGGTAACACTCAACATGATGAGATTTCAATTATTAACATTTATGCACCCAACCAGATGTGCCTCAATTTATAAGAGAGACTCTAACAGACATGAGCAATTTTATTTCCTCCAGCACCATAATAGTCGGTGATTTTAACACACCTGTAGCAGTGTTGGATAGATCCTACAATAAGAAGCTAAGCAAAGAAATTTTAGATTTAAATTTAACCATTCAACAATTGGATTTAACAGACATCTACAGAATATTTCATCCTAACAAAACTGAATAAACATTCTTCTCATCAGCCCATAGAACATATTCCAAAATTGATCACATCTTAGGTCACAAGTCTAACCTTAGCAAATTTAAAGGAATAGAAATTATTCCTTGCAGCTTCTCAGATCATCATGGAATAAAAGTTGAACTCAGTAACAACATGAATCTGCATACTCCTACAAAAACATGGAAACTAAATAACCTTATGCTGAATGATAGCTAGGTCATAGATGAGATTAAGAAGGAAATTACCAAATTTTTGGAACAAAATGATAACAAAGACACAAATTATCAGAACATCTGGGATACCACAAAGGCGGTCCTAAGAGGGAAATTTATAGCACTGCAAGCCTTCCTCAAGAAAATGGAAAGAGAGGAAGTTAACAACCTAATGGGACATTTCAAGCAACTAGAAAAGGAAGAACATTCCAAACCCAAACCCAGAAGAAGAAAAGAAATAACCAAAATTAGAGCAGAATTAAATGAAATTGAAAACAAAAGAATCAATAAATCAAAAAGTTGTTTTTTTGAAAAAGTCAATAAAATAGATAAAGCTTTGGCTAACCTAACCAGGAAAAAAAGAGTAAAATCTTCAGTCAGAAATGGTAAAGACAAAATAACAATAGACTCCTCAGTAATTAAAAAAATCCTTAATGAATATTATAAGAAACCCTATTCTCGGAAATACTAAAATCTGAAGGAAATAGACCAATACTTGGAAGCACACCACCTTCCTAGACTTAGCCAGAATGAAGTGGAAATGTTGAAGAGGCCTATATCAAGTTCTGAAATAGCATCAAATATACAAAATCTCCCTAAAAAGAAAAGCCCAGGACCAGATGGCTTTACATCGGAATTCTACCAAACCTTTAAAGAGGAACTAGTACCTATATTACTCAACCTTTTCCAAAATATAAAAAAATAAGAAATACTATCCAACACATTCTATGAAGCAAACATCACCTTGATCCCCAAACCAGGAAAAGATACAACAAGAAAAGAAAATTATAGACCAATATCACTAATGAATATTGATGCAAAAATATTCAACAAGATCCTAGCAAACAGGCTCGGCACCTGTAGCTCAAGCAGCTAAGGCACCAGCCACATACACCAGAGCTGGTGGGTTCAAATCCAGCCTGGGCCTGCCAAACAACAATGACAACTGCAACCAAAAAATAGCCAGGCATTGTGGCAGGTGCCTGTAGTGCTTGGGAGGCTGAGGCAAGAGAATCACTTAAGAGTTGGAGGTTGGTGTGAGCTATGATGCCACGGCACTCAACCCAGAGTGAAAGCTTGAGGCTCTGTCTCAAAAAAAAAGATCCTATCAAACAGAATCCAGCAACACATCAAACAAATTATACACCATGACCAAGTGGGTTTTATCCCAGGGTCTCAAGGCTGGCTCAATATACATAAATCTATAAATATAATTCATCATATAAACAAATTATAAAACAAAGACCATATGATTCTCTCAATTGATGCAGAAAAAGCTTTTGATAATATCCAGCATCCTTTCATGATCAGAACACTTAAGAAAATTGGTATAGAAGGGACATTTCTTAAACTGATAGAGGCCATCTATAGCAAACCCACAGCCAATATCGTATTGAATGGAGTTAAATTGACGTCATTTCCACTCAGATCAGGAACCAGGCAAGGTTGCCCATTGTCTCCACTGCTTTTTAACATTGTAATGGAAGTCTTAGCTACAGCAATCAGGCAAAAGAAGGCAATCAAGGGGATCCAAATAGGACCAGAGGAGATCAAACTATCACTCTTTGAGGATGATATGATTATAAATCTGGAAAATCCAAGGGAATCAACTACAAAACTCCTAGAAGTGATCGAGGAATAGAGCAATGTCTCAGGCTACAAAATTAATACTCACAAGTCTGTAGCCTTCATATATACCAACAATAGTCAAGGGGAAAAATCAATCAAGGACTCTATTCTCTTTGCAGTAGTGCCAAAGAAGATGAAATATCTGGGAGTGTATCTAAGTAAGGACGTGAAGGATCTCTCTATAAGGACAACTTTGAAACCCTGAGAAAAGAAATAGCTGAGGATGTCAATAAATGGAAAAATACACCATGCTCATGGCTGGAAAGAATCAACATTGTTAAAATGTTGATACTACCTAAGGCAATCTACAGATTAATGCGATCCCTATTAAAGCGCCTCTGTCATACTTTAAAGACCTGGAAAACTTAGTACTTTGTACTTTGAAAACTTAGTACTTTATGTGGAAACAGAAAAAAATCTCAAATAGCCAAGACATTACTCAGAAATAAAAACAAATCAAGAGGAATTACACTTCCAGACTTCAGACTATACTATAAATCGATAGCGATCAAAACAGCATGTACTGGCACAAAAACAGAGAGGTAGATGTATGGAACAGAATTGAAGACCAAGAGGTAAACCTGAACACTTATCATCATTTGATTTTTCATAAGCCTATCAAAAATATAAAGTGGGAAAGATTCCCTATTCAACAAATGGTGCTGGGTGAATTGGCTGGTGACCTGTAGAAAATTGAAACTGGACCCACACTTTTCTCTTCTAACAAAAATTGACTCCCACTGGTTAAAGGACTTAAACTTAAGACATAAAATAATAAAAATTCTTAGGGTGCAGGGGAAATGCTTGATAAAATTGGCCTGGGAGAATACTTCGTGAGGAGGACACCCCGGGCAATTGACGCAATGTCAAAAATACATTACTGGGATCTGATCAAATTAAAAAGCTTCTGCATTGCCAAGAACACACTAAGTAAAGCAAATAGCTCTCAGAATGGGAGAGGATTTTTGCAAGTTATATATCCAACAAAAGTCTAATAACCAGAATCCACAGAGAACTCAAACTAATTGCTAAAAAAAAACCCAAGTGATCCCATTTCACTGTGGGCAAGAGACATGAATGAAAGCATCTCTGAAGAAGATAGGCACATGGCCTACAGACACATGAAAAAATGCTCAGCATCATTAACCATCAGAGAAGTGCAAACCAAAACTACTCTGAGATACCATCTAACTCCAGTAAGAGTAGCCCACGTCACAAAATCCCAAAACTTCAGATGTTGGTGTGGATGTGGAAAAAAGGGAACACTTCTGCACTGCTGGTGGGGATGCAAGCTAGTGTGTCCCTTTTGGAAGGAAGTTTGGAGCTGTTTGATCCTGCAATTCCTCTTCTAGGAGTATATCCAAAGGAGCAAAAATCATTTGGCAACAAATATTTGCACCAGATTGTTCATTGCAGCTCAATTCATTATTGCCAAGTCATGGAAGAAGCCCAAGTGCCCATTGATTCATGAATGGATTAATAAATTATGGTATATTTATACAATGGAATGCTGTGCAGCTTTTAAAAAAATGAAGTCTTTACCTCTTTTATGTTTACATGAATGGAGGTGGAAAATATTCTTCTTAGTAAAGTATCTCACAATGGAAAAAAATATCCAATGTACTACTGTGAAACCAATTTATAATCACTTACACTTGCATATGAAAAATGAAACACAACTATAGCCTAGGATGAATAAGGGAAGAGGAGAGAGAGGGGAAGGGGGGGGGTGAGACGATAGAGGGAGGGTTGGTAGGGGGACCACATATTCCAAGTACAAGTTGGATCTATCAGGTGTAGAACATAAATGTTTTAATCCTGTAATAGGGTAAAAGTGGTGAAGACTATGTTGTTTAATAGGATGTAAACATTCCAATTTGTACAAATAATCATCACATTGAATCCTATAATGGCATAAATGTATTTATGATATATGTATGAAAAACTTAATTTAAAAAAACATTGTAATGGAAATCTTGGCCATTGCAATTAGGCAAGAAAATGCAATCAAGGGTATCCATATATGATCAGAAGAGATCAAACTTTCACTCTTCATAGATGATATGATAGTATATCTGGAAAACATCAGGGAGTCTATTACAAAACTCTTAGAAGTGATCAAGGAATACAGCAGCGTCTCAGGTTACAAAATCAATGCTCATAAATCTGTAGCCTTTATATATACCAACAATAGTCATGCTGAAGAAACAGTCAAGGACTCTATTCCATTCACAGTAGTGCCAAAGAAGATGAAATATTTAGTAGTTTACCTAACAAAGGATGTGAAAGATCTCTATAAAAAGAACTATGAAACTCTAAGAAAAGAAATAGCTGAAGATGTTAACAAAT
>NW_003852433.1:15016811-15045811 GCF_000181295.1 Otolemur garnettii
CGCTACCAGACCTCAGACTATACTATAAATCAAAAGTGATCAAAACAGCATGGTACTGGCACAAAAACAGAGATAGATGTATGGAACAGAATGGAGAACTAAGAGATGAACCCAGCTACTTACTGTTATTTGATCTTTGAGAAGCCAATTAAAAACATTCAGTGGGGAAAAGATTCCCTATTTAACAAATGGTGCTGGGTGAACTGGCTGGTGACCTGTACAAGACTGAAACTGGGCCCACATCTTTCACCATTAACTAAGATAGACTCTCACTGGATTAAAGATTTAAACTTAAGACAGGAAACTATAAAAATAGTTTATAGAGCGGAGGACGGTGGAAACTATAAAAATACTAGAAGAAAGTACAGGGAAAACACTTGAAGAAATCAGCCTGGGTGAATATTTTATAAGGAGGACCTCCCCCCCACCCCAGGCAATTGAAGCAACACCAAATATACATCACTGGGACATGATCAAACTTAAAAGCTTCTGCAAGAAGAACACAGTAAGTAAAGCAAGCAGACAGCCCTCAGAATGGGAGAAGATATTTGCAGGTTATATCTCCAACAAAGGTTTAATAACCAGAATCCACAGAGAACTCAATCGTATTAGCAAGAAAAGAACGAGTGATCCCATCTCAGAGTGGGCAAAGGACTTGAAGAGAAACTTCTCTGAATAAGACAGGCGCATGGCCTATAGACATATGAAAAAATGCTCATCATCCTTAATCATCAGAGAAATGCAAATCAAAACTACTTTGAGATATCATCTAACTCCAGTAAGATCAGCCCACATCACAAAATCCCAAAACCAGAGATGTTAGTATGGATGTGGAGAAAAGGGAACACTTCTGCACTGCTGGCGGGAATGCAAACTACTAAGTTCCTTTGGGAAAGATGTTTGGAGAATCTTAGGGATCTAAAAATAGACCTGCCATTCAATCCTATAATTCCTCTACTAGGTATATATCCAGAAGACCAAAAATCACATTATAACAAAGATATTTGTACCAAAATATTTATTGCAGCCCAATTCTTAATTGCTAATTCATGGAAGAAGCCCAAATGCCCATTGATCCATGAATGGATTAATAAATTGTGGTATATGTACACCATGGAATATTATGCAGCCTTAAAGAAAGATGGGGGCTTTACCTCTTTCATGTTTACATGGATGGAGCTGGAACATAATCTTCTTAGCAAATTATCTGAAAAATGGAAGAAAAAGTATCCAATGTACTCAGCCCTACTATGAAAGCAATTCATAGCTTTCTTATGAAAGCTATAACCCAATTATAGCCCAAGAAGAAGGGGAAAGGGGAGAGGGAGGGAAGGGGAGGGGGGAGGCTGGGTGGAGGGAGGGGAATTAGTGGGACCACACCTACAATGCACTTTACAAGGGTATATGTGAAATTTACTAGGTGTAGAATATAAATGTCTTAACACAATAACTTGAAAACGCTGTGAAGGCTATGCTAACAAGTTTGATGAAAATAGCTCAAATTGTATATCAAAGCACATTGTACCCCATGATTGCACAGAACTGTGATTTCATTAAAAAATGAAAAGTAAAAAAAAGAATTAGGGGTTGGGGAGCACAATCCAACATGTAACACAGAGATAAGCCACGTCCACACCAGACATGAGTAGCAGAATCACAGTTGAGAGTGAGATACTTTGACTTTTAAGGCAGCGCTATAGGTAAAACCACAGCTAACTGGATTCTGAGTTATGCCTCAACTTTAGCAGTTCACCGTCCTCCGCTCTATGAATGCAACTAGTCAATACTTATGGCATTAGTGGGCTCCTCTGCTCCACCCAAGGCAGGAAGTGAATTCTCATAAGCTTAAATACTGAAAATAGTCCAATAGTTAATAGTCACTTGGAAGACACTGGGTTTTAAGTTTTCATGGATCTCAGCACATTTTTGTTCCCTAGTGAAAACTATGACAGCCAGAAAAATGCTTATAGAAATATGCACCGAACATTTTTTATGGAAGTTCAGGGCATTCATTTAATTAATACCCATCTGTGATTACAAGGTTTATTTTACTGGTGCTATAGGATAAATTGAAAAAAAAATAGAAGCTTACAAAGGAAGTTCAAGAAGCTATAACATGAAAGAAAATTAAAGCAGAGATCTGCCAAGTTTGCCCCACAAATTTGGGGCAGGGTCTTGCACAAGTCTGGTGGCTCAGGAACGAGGGGCTAAATTCCTCTGCTCCCATGATTTCCCAATTCCAATCCTGCATTACCGGCATAGGAAGAAAAATACTGCTTCTGGAATAAAGGAAAAATCCAGACACAGCACCCCACCCTCAAAGGAATCTTGCTCACGTTTGAAAATAGACCCACATCAAGGTTTCCTCCTTGAAGAAGAAAGGAAGAAAGAACGAGAGGAAAGTTCCAGAGTATTCCAGCAGTCCTCCTCTTTTAGGTCTGCTTTGCGTATTCATGTGTTTGCATTTATCAGACCATTGGGCTGAGGTCTGGCTTCAAGACAAACCACTGGGGAAAGAAACCATCATCCCAACAGAAAAGTTAGTGGTTTCTGAATCAGTGGAGACTTTTTTTTTTTTTTTTTTTGGTTGTAAACAAAAGAACCCCACTCAGACAGGCATTAGTGAAATAGAGAATTTGTTGTTTTATAGAAAGAGCTGATGTGGTCTTCAGGTTGGTCCAAGCTAGAAATACAACCACATCATCAGGACTCTCTTCTTTCTGATCTCTAGACCCTGACGGCACTGCTTGACGATTTGATGCTTCCAGCACTTTCAGAGTCCCCCCCACCAAGTTTAAGTTAAACTTAAGTTTAAGTTGCTTTCCATGGGAAAGAAACACCTAGCAGTCTCTCAGTAACTGCAGCAAAAATCTCATTAGAGTGATCATGTAAAATGCCTTCATATCTTAGAGATTAAAATACTTAAGGATAAAAAGACAAATATTTGTGTTTCCTTTCAGAGACCTCAGCAAAAATAGAGAAATAAGGGAAAGATGAAGTAAGTGGGGCCAAAATGTTGCTATTATTAAATCTGGATGATGGGTATGTGGGAGTACCTATGCTATTATTTATTCTTTTTGTTGGTTTGCGAATTTTCATAACAAAGGTGTATTTTAAGAGTCAGCACCTTGCTGTAGCTCTGATTTGATCATAGGTCCAACCCTGCACCAATCACTGTGGCCAGAAAAACACAAACTTCTGATTGGTCATACTTGAAATAGAGTATTTTACAGCATTCTCTAGAAAGTATAGATACCAGAAACCATATTTTTTACTTTATTAAACCACTTGCTTATATAGCCTCTTGATAGGCAGAATTCTTTACTCCTAAGCAAGAATTTCTATTTGTCCCACGCCCATTTAGTCTCAGATCTACCTAAAGAATCTGATCAGGACACCATCTCTGAAAAGCAATGAATTCCTTTCCAAAGGAGATGATTCCAATAACTGATTCTCAAGGGTTCTCAGGGCGAGATGTGACAGGAGGTGGGAGAGCTTGCCATAAAATATCCAAGCCTAATGAGCAAGTTCTCCCAATTGGCCTTTAATCCATTTCCAGGGCAAAGAGTCTTTTCATCTATAAATTAGGAGGAAGGGGAGTAGAAGACTTCTCTGGCACCTCTCAGCCCTAACATTTTTATAAAGTCCAATCATCAAATTATCACACGTGCAGATAGATTTATGTCAAAAGAATTTGGAGAAAAGGAAATTAACCACTATTTCTAAAAATCCATTTTGATTCTACTTAATGAGAGACTTTTTTTCTTCCATTAGTGTAACTTGGAAAGGCATGGAAATTGGAGACATAAACTGGATAAAAAGAATTAAAAGCTCCACTTCCCAGCTGCCTGATCGTTTTCATTTCACTGGGTCATATGTAACTTGGGATTACAACATCTAACATGGTCACATCTTGGATGCAATTACTGTTGCCATGGTAGGTTTCATAAGTACATGTTACTGAGATTAGTGGCTTTTGCCAATGAGTTGAAATAGCTAAATAAGACAGATCACCACCAGAAAAAAAAATCCACTGTCTCATTTTATTACTCATTTTTATTGCAAAGGCTTTTTAAGTACTGCAGGCTACTTTAATTTTTTTATAAAAGGATATTATTTTGCTTACAATTGTTAGCCCAACAAATTTAAAATATTTAACTATAACAAATACATTAGTGTTTTCTAATAGATTCCTTGGAGTCTGGTCTATTTCACAATCTGGCCTTCCATCTGTTTGCTTGCCTGAAATATCCCTATCCTGAGCAACTGCTATTGTTTGTTTTTCTGCTGATCAATTTAAAGCTTAACATTGTTCCTTTTACAAGCGTCATGTGATTTAAGATCGTCCCTTGTGACCTAAACTAGCCATATTTTGAGACTAACCAACTCCTTGGGTTGCTAAAATTCCAGGAGGAGAAATGAAAGAGTAATAAAATTGCAAGAATTATAAATCAGCTAATATCAAGAATAAATGTCTAACTCATACCCACACCCCAGAGGACTTTATGGTACTATTTAGAACTTTGCTTGTAGCTATAATTTATTAAGCACTTTCTAGGTCCCAGAAAGTACGCTAAACAGCTTACATGCATTATCTTATTTAATCCTCTCAATAACAATGAGGAGTGGCTACCATTATTATACCCACATGTCAGGAGGATGAGAAATCAAAGCTCAAAGAGGCTAAGTCATTTGCTCAACTCATAATTAGTAAATACAGAAGCTGAGGTTTAAATCCAGGTCTGGCTGACGCCGTAAGCCAAGCTCTACACAATGTGATAGGTTGAACTGCTGCCCCAGTTCTTTATCCTTTTCTACACCTGTGCCCCATGCTGTGTAACCTTGAGTTCCTTCCACAAGAGGCAGAGTGGGACAGAACCATTCCAACCAACCAGCAAACTTATGAGCAAGAACCAAATTGTTTGCTGCATGCCGCTGAAATGTTGAGATTGTTTGCTCTACAGCAAACACCATTATTCCCTGTCTCTCGAGTGACATAGATCTTCATTAAAACTGGAAGGAAAATCTTGTTCTTTTAATTTAGTGCGAGCCAACAATATTTACAGAACAAGGAAACAATATAGCCACCAACATGTGGAAGACATCATCTGCCTACCACAATCTGATATCTTAGGACATGCTGGCCCCATGTCATCCATCATTATGTCCAGATGCCTTGCTCGATTAGCTTCCATGAAACCCTTGAGTCTGACATTGAACTTTGCAGAATTTAATCAATGCCTCCAGAAATCTCCAAAGACACATATGTGCACGCGTGTATACACACATGGGTCTCCCCGCCAATCATGGAGACAATTGTCAATCTTATATTTCAACCTTCTCTGCCAAAGAGATTCAGGAAACAACCTGAGTACAGAATGAGCCTGAAATAAGTTGTGTGATAGTAATTCTGACTTGACTTTTCTTCAGAGAGTCTTTTAGTGCAATGAGGACAAGGAAGAAAAGCAAAAAGGCTCAAAGCTAAGCTATTTCAAGGCAGAAAGCAGGTGATATATAAGAAGAAAACTAATGAATAAAGATAGTAGTGAGATTCAGCATAAAGAGTACCAAAATATCCCCAATTCCATTGGTATCAGGGAAACGCTCAAATCTGGTTATACAAAGGTTGAGGCTGCTGTCTATACAAAGTTCTGGAGCAGTTTCTATCATGGCTTCTAACAGTAGGACAGGATGGACAATCCTCTGATCAAATACAAGGACACAGATTGGCCAGTGGCTCCCAACCCCCCTGTTCTAACATCCTACCCAATAGTGATAATGGATTAGTCAACCACTCCTAATTCATTTCATACCATTCTTGCATGCAGACCAACTGATCCCAAAGAGGCTGGTAGTCATTCATTCATTCTGTAAGTCCTTATTGACTATCTGCTACAGGCTGCAGCCACAATGATAAATAAGACAGACACAGTCCCTGCCCTCACAGAGTTTTCAATCTAGTGGGAGACACAATTAGATAAGCTATTACAGAGTGCAATGCAAGCTTTTATCAGGAATTAAGTAAGCTCTAAAATGCCATTAGGAGCAGTCTTCAAGTAGGGACTGTAGGGAGTTGGTGTATAAATCCCTAGCTCCCTCAACTCTCAGATAGGATAACTGGGCAGTGGGGGGGGAGTCTTATATTGACCCTTAGAGTTTCCTGGCAGGAATAAACTCTGGTGGATGGTTTGATAATAGGTTCTTTATTGAATGCCTCTTTTTCCTGTCTCATGTCCCCATTTTTCTACCAGTGTCGAACCTATAGAGATTTATTTAGGAAACGTTGGAGAAGACAGAGCAGGATTTCGTAATCTCAGCTTCTTCATTGTGGGAGGATGTCCTGTGTACTGCAGCTTTCATCTACCCATCAGATGCCAGTAGCACCCTTCCATTTGTGACAACCAAAAATGACTTTGCTAAATGACCCTGGTGGGGACAGAATTGCCTCCAGGTGAGGATCAGTGAGATAGAACATTATAAAGTTAGGACCATGTCCAAGATGAAGCCTGACCAACATCACTGCAAAATCATAAATTGTTCAGGAAGAATAAAACCAAATGCTTTTGGAAGATTCTTATTTCGAAGGAGAGCGAATACATGGCACAAATCTGCAAATCACCTGCTTTATGTCACCAATCCATTCCTGCCCTGTTTCCTTCTGTCTGAAAAGGCTTCTACCACCCTCTGTGCAGTGCTGTAGGCAGCTATTACTCTTCGATTGAAGTTGGAATGGGATAATCACATACACTACTGTCCTATTTCTGTCTTTATCATCCCTGCATTGAATGACAATGTTAGAGAAGATTCTCTACCATCCTTCTGCCCCAGCGTGACCAACAGCTCAGCAATGCACGCACAGCAAAGCACACTTACAATAGTGCTCAACCAAAAAGGGGGGCACACACTACCCCTAGGGAAAAGTCAGAATCTTAGAGGGGAAGGAAGAGTGTGTGCACTTGTGTAATGGAACACCAACAGCCCCCACAAGTAATTCTGACAGCTCTGACTATTCCCCCTTCTGCCGGAATCGTTCTATATACTTTAGACGTAATTAATTCCTCGGAAGAAAATTTTTCTTTTCTTCTCTACATTTGTCCTTTAAGAACATATGAGAATTTTACTTATGCATAGAGCCCTTTATATATTCAATTTTCTTTCATAATCCAAATATGGATTTAAATATGTTTTTAACTTAATGCAATCTGAGTCATGACTGTTTAGTTTGCATAGGTCAACATACACTGCTGGCTAATTGAAGGCAGAGCTTTCTCAAGCTCTATGCTAAAATAAATTTATTTCTCATGGCACTCTTTCCTTGGAAAAGCATAGGGCTACATTAGCCAAACACAATAATGGGGGGGGGGGAATATCACCCTCTCTCATTACCTGTGTGGAGAGCAGAATGAGGAGAGCTGAATTTGATTGTGAGAATCTAAGCTGATCTCAATTATGGAGAACAAATTTTGCTGAAGAAAAAAGGGCCAAAATGACTTCTAAATTGATAGCAGTACTACATGCTCATGAAAATGACTAACACCAAGAAAATGACAATAGCAAGTGCTATCAAGAATACAGAGCAACGGCTCGGCGCCTGTGGCTCAAGCGGCTAAGGTGCCAGCCACATACACCTAAGGTGGCGGGTTCGAATCCCCAGCCCGGGCCCACCAAACAACAATGATGGCTGCAACCAAAAAATGGCTGGGTGCTGTGGCAGGCGCCTGTGGTCCCAGCTACTTGGGAGGCTGTGGCAGGAGACTCGCTTGAGCCCAGGAGTTGGAGGTTGCTGTGAGCGTGATGCCATGGCACTCTACCCAGGGGGATAACTTGAGGCTCCGTCTCAAAAAAAAAAAAGAATACAGGGCAACTGGAATCCTCATACATTATTGAGGAAATGGAAATCATACAGCCACCTTGGAAAACAGTGTAACAATTTCTGATAAAGATAAACAAACACTTGCCATTCAAACCAGTGATCCCTTTCCTAGATACTGCCCACAAGAAATGAAACTCTATGTTTACACCAAAACCAGTACACAGATGTATACTGGTTTAGTCATTGGCAAAAACTGGAATTAAAATGTTGCTCAACTGGAAAATGGATCAACAAACTATGGTACATTCACACTATGGCATACTATTGACAAATAAAAGGGAATAAACTACTGATATATGCAACTACATTGATGTGTCTCAATGCGTTATGCTAAATGAACAAAGACAGATTCAAAAACCTACATATGAATGCCACAATATTCCAGTTATACAACATTCTGGAAAAGGCAAAACTACAGTAATGAAGAAGAGATCAATAATTTCCAGGGGTCGAGGGTGGGAGAAGGGTTTGAACAAAAGGGCAACATGAAGGAATTCAGGATGGGACCAGTGGTGCTGTACCTTGACTGAAATAGTGATGACATGACTATGCATTTGTCCATTGATTATAGCATCCACAAATCCAGAATGTCTTAAAACATTGCTGTGAGCCCCATCTGGAAAATGGGGCCAGTTGATAGGCTGTCATAAGGATTAAAGGGGACTGAGACGCTGGGCACGGTGGCTCGTGCCTGCAATCCTAGCACTCTAGGAGGCTAAAGCAGGTAGATTGCCTGAGCTCAGGAGTTTGAGACCAGCCTGAGCAAGAGTGAGACCTCATCTCTAAAAATAGCAGGGCATTATGGTGGGCACCTGTAGTCCCAGGTACTTAGGAGGCTGAGGAAAGAGAATCACTTGAGTCCAAGAGTTTAAGGTTGCTGTGAGCTGTGACCTCACGGCACTCTACCAAGGGCTACAAAGTGAGATTCTACCTCAAAAAAATTGGGAAAAAAATAATGAAGAGGGCTGAGAATGCACAGTGTCTTGCAATCCTCGATGACTGGGATTTTTTATTATTCATTCAACCAACACTTGCCTTAGGAAAGGCTCCAACTATTCGAGTTACTTGCCCATTTTGTCCACTAGGTTATAGACATCTACAAGGCAGGGAACCTGACCAAGGTGTATTTGCATGCACAAAGTGCCCAGTCCCATGCTTAGCACAGGAAAATAATAAATTTTCATCAAACTGAAATGTTGTGGGCAAAGATTGCTAATTATCCATCAATATTTATTCTGCCTTGTTTAATAATACTCTGAAGGTTTTTTTTTCCTTTTCTTTTTTAATTTTCTTTTTATTTCAGGCTAATGTGAGGGTACAAACAATAGGTTACAATGTTTGCGTGTGTCAGGTAGAGTCCCTCTTGTGTGTCCTGCACCCAAGAGATGTGCTATATACCCTTACTCTGAAATTTTTGCTGGAAACCTGACTGCATCATTAGACCCTCCACAGAAGAGCTACAGCCTATATTTCCCAGCCTCCAGTGCAGCGAGTTGTGGACATGTGACCTGGCGTGGCCAATGGGGCATGAGTGGAAGTGGGGCATGCCCTTCCAGCTTGACCCTTTAACAGGATGTATGTCCTGCTCGCTATAGAGCCAGAACCAGACTTGATGCCTTGAACCCAGAGACAGAAGCAACACATGAGGATAGCAGGGGTGCCCATCCTCCCATACCTAGAGCAGTGGCTCTCAACCTGTGGGTCGTGACCCACAGGAACTGTACTAAAGGGTCGTGGCATTAGGAAGGTTGAGAACCACTGATCTAGAGACTACTACATGAAGGAGAAATGAATTTTTATCTTTCTAAAGGCCACTGTTCAATTAGGCAAACCAGTACCCTAACTCATACAGACAGATGCTCACTGTTCCTTCATTCAGTCATTCAGTAGCATTTAATGAGTACCCCACAACAGCTGCTCTAGAGGCCCAGGGAGTATATGACTGGGCTCTGACCACTGTGAGCTCACCAGGTAATTGGGAAGGGAAAAATCTCAAAGGATTTTAATAACCTTATACAAATTAAGTCTTGAGATAATGCAAGTGATGTTGTAAGACCTCCATTCATTCAACTGTCATTGAAATACATTCTAAGGCTCGGCACCTATAGCTCAACCGGCTAAGGCGCCAGCCATGTACACCTAAGGTGGTGGGTTCGAATCCCCAGCCCGGACCCGCCAAACAACAATGACGGCTGCAACCAAAAAATAGCCGGGCGTTGTGGCAGGCGCCTGTGGTCCCAGCTACTTGGGAGGCGGAGGCAGGAGACTCACTTGAGCCCAGGAGTTGGAGGTTGCTGTGAGCTGTAATGCCATGGCACTCTACCCAGGGGGACAGCTTGAGGCTCTGTCAAAAAAAAAAAAAGAAATACATTCTAAGTGCCAGGCACCGTTGTCGGTGCTAAAAATAAAATAATAAAGAAAACAGCCAGAGTTCTTGCTCTTGTGGTGCTTATATTCAAATGGAGAGAGGTAGTAGAGAAGGCAATAGGCAAATAAAGAAACAAATCAGTAAAAAAAAAAAACATCGAGCAGCAATAAATACCTTGATGAAAGAGAACAATGTGATAGGACAGACAGGAAGGGTTTGACGGTCATGTGGAGTGGTCAGGGAAGGCTCCTGACGAGGTGACATTTCAGTTGAGACCTAATGATGAGTCGGAGCTAGCCCCGTGATGATCTGGACAAAGGGCGTTCCAGGTAAATGGAAGAGCCAGTTCAAAAGCCCTAGAGTGGAAGCAAACCTCATATGCTTGATATTCAGAAAGAAGGTCCATGTGATACAAGCATATTGAGAGAGGGAGAAGCAGTGTTAACATAAACTTTAATAAAGCAACACAAACATTAAAAATTGTAAGGAGAAATCAGTGTGGATGAGATTTATCAGAGAAGGCTTTCTGGAGGAGGTGGGACTTAAACTGGAGGTGAGGGAAGAGGATTTAGATCAGCAGAGAGAACAAGGGAAGAAAATCTAGAAAAAGAGAAAGAAATGTGAGCAAAGTATGGAAACAAAAATGGACTTGCTGTGTAATTCAAATGGATATAGGGGAAGCTGATATAGAGCATTCTTACCATGATTTGCCACTTCCTTGCCCATAGCAGACATTACTAATCAATAATAGCACTTTTCCTATAGAGCCTACGGTATAGCCTTGAGTCTTCATCAATCACTCCATCAACTGCAATCCATCCAAGTAGCTTATAAGACAAAAACCAAAGAGTCAGTCCTGAATTAATCTAAAGGCTCCCTTTACTGGTTTAGAAAAGGTGAAAATAGAAAATCCACACTTGAAAATAACAGCTTTAATACTTTCCCACAGGCAACTCAGTCAAATGCCTCTTAATCAGCAATATGCAAATGCAGCTCTCCCTTCAGCCCTGCATAACACAGAGATTTAGACCCAAAATGAAAGGCTTTGCCCTTTCTGTTTTCCCGTAAGCATTCTAACATTGATGACTGCACAAGTTGATTTCGTTTGATTAGGACAAACCTTGGCTCCTGTCCCTCAATTCCTTCTCCATAACCCAGGTAGCTTCTTGCATCTTCCTATGTGCATCTGTTCCTTGCCTTATGAATCACATTCTGAATCGTTTCCTTTGACATTTAAAGACCTGTCTCAAGATGCACTGCTGTGACTACGTGATCCAATTTCCAGGCACATGCACCCTCCTGAATTAAAGCTGCTCCTGGGGGTCTACAGTGCCCAGGAGGCTGCTTGGGGACTGTCCAGCCTTCTGAGCCCCATGGGAATGAACACACTGGGACAAAATCTTAAAGTTAATGACACTGAACCCTTCCTGGAGGTCAGAACTTGTGCCAAACATTTCACGTACCACCCACCCTTAGCTTCATATTAACCCCATGAGGGACACCCTTTTATTATGCCCATTTTGTAGATAAAGAAATTGAGGCACACGGCAAAATTAGGTAACTTGCCGATAGTCACCTAATGAATGTTAGCATTTGAACCCAAGTTGCAGCCCCGATCCCAGCTATTTCCACAGATTCAATTCTCTCATTTCTCATCCAAGCTTCTGACCCCAACCTATGACAACAGCTTAATTCAAAACAAATGGCAACAATGAGTTTAGCTCAGACCCACCTTACACCATTGCTTGAGTGTTTTCAAATTGGGGCCTCTCTCCTTTAATTTATTCACACAACAAATATTGGTTGAACATCCACCATATGCTAGGCACTACCAGCTGGTGGAATTCTTTTCTGACTTTCTTCGAAGAAATTTTTTTTGTTTTCTTTTTTTAGGAAATTATTCTACTCTAGCAAAAGCTTGATTCTCAAAATAGTAACACAGATCCATTGTTTATTGTTAAACTGCTTTTTTTCTTGAAAATCTTGTGGCATCTTTCTCAATATAAAGATTTTTTAAAAATATGGGCTGAAACCAGGTTGGCTTGATGGTTGGAGTAAATATTATAAAAAATAAATGTGCTCTCTTTTCCATGCACTGCTGATTTAACTGCAAATCCTTTCTGCTACTTGGTTTTTTGAAAATAACAGAACTAGAGAAACACAGATCAACATGAATGAATCTTGCTGGGGCCAAATGTACTTTACCTTTCCCCCCGGAAGGTTTGCTGAAAAAATCAACTCACAATGAGGCAGATTAATAATAAGACAAAGGAATGTCACAAATTTGTTTCTACCAGGGCACAGGGAGAATCAAATAGTGGCTGCCATCTCAGTGGGGTATAGATGCTTATATACCTTACTTCTCAAGGAAAGAGGAGAGGAGGAAGTGTGGGTAATTTTAGGGGAATAGTAAATGATTTGTGGGGGAATTCAATGGGCTCGATGAACATACAATGGTCTTGGGCAGTCTTTTGGGTCCTTGGAGCACAAAATGGTTTGTGTTAAAATTCTATCCAGATTTGATCTTCCTTCCTGCCACATGGGTTTAGTTAATAAAAACTCAAGGAAAGGACTAGAAGTCATTGTTTTCTTCGTTGATAGGTCTGGACTTTCAACAGAAATGAAAACGTCAGCCTCTGTTTTGGGAGAGGCTGTGGATTGAAAGAAAGGAGGAGAGAGGAGGGAAAAAACATTCTTCTCCTTGGTGCATCTGTCCAGTCTTTATTTAGATGGGGAAAAATCTCTTGTAGTATCTATTGATCTTTAAGAACTTTTAATTCAAAATAATCATTATGCCAGGGAGCCATATTTTGAATTGAAATTCACTGCATTCCTTCGATTTTAACCACGATGTTGAGCAGGAAAAGCTAATCACAGAGTGATATGTGCACTTTAACATTTAGATAAAGTAATGTGCAAAGCAATTCAATAAGTTTTGTTGTGGGGAAACATACATAAGAGATAAAAATATAAATACAAGGATAGGAATCACAAGCACCAAATTCAGGACGCAGGCCACCTCTGGTGGGGGCATGAGGACACATGACTGGGGACTGGACTCCATATAATTTGGTAATGTATTAATTTTTAAAGTGGATGGTGAGACATGGGTGTCTGTTATATTAGGTGGTATTCTCTATACCTTTTGAATATTTTTTGAATATGTCTGAATATTTTTTATACTTAAAATAATCATTTTAAAATAGCCATCTGGATAACTTATATGGTTTCTATTAGGTTGAACCATAAGAAATTACCAACATTTGGCCACTGTCAACCGATGAAGGAACAATTTCCTGTGTTCATCACAGAACCCAGAACTGTAATGCATGAATTCATCTGAGTCAGTCTTTCTACTAAATCTCAGTTGTGAATAATTAAGAATAGAAAATGGTGATCTGGGTGGTTTGTGTATGTGTGTGTGTGTGTGTGTGTGTGTATTTTCTTGAATTCCAACTAGCTATAGCATTTAGGAGACAGAACAAAAATGAATATAAAGCTAAGATGTATGGATAAAGGGAGATTGTGGCACAAAGTGGGCAGGTGCAGCCTTTTCACCAGCAATCAGTGTGCATTATCCCTTCTCTTGTCTATGCTTAATAATGGAGACCCCCCCCCCCCATGAGGTGCCTAGAATAACTGTCATTTGTCATTTCTTAACACCCTGAAGTCCAGTGAAGCAAATTCTTGGCCATTAAACCCACAAGGAAAAGTATAAAATATAAAGCAGGCCATTCATTTCTAAAGTGCTTGAGTAGATTCCATTATCTTATGCAAAAAAAAAAAAAAAAATCTATGTCAAATAACGCAACACACCCCAAGAACAAAGAAAATTATATTGCATTGCTATCATTGTGAATTTCTTTCAATTCTTTTCAACTGGGAATTGTCTCCAAAGAGATGTGCTTTTTTTTTTTTTTTGCTTCTCAAGGCTTTAAGAAAGAAACAAATAAACTTTTAGTAGGCAGTGGAAGCAAGGCCCAAGAGCGCAGCATGGATGATCAAAGTGAACAAATATGCTTATGTAGGGCAATTTGAGTGCGCAAGAGAAACACTCTGGAGCTCATTAGAAATGCAAATTCCTGCTCCTGCCCAGGTTCTGACTCAATAGGGCATAAGAACTGTGAGTTTTTAACAAGCATCTTGAATGATCCAGACACAGGGCATCTATAAGACCTCACTAGGAGAGAAATACAGTCAGAGGGTCTGGCCACCCTAAAACTGATCCAAATTCTCACAAGCACTGTTCCTGATCAAAGAAAGGATAGCTGCTGCCTCCTGTTTGGAGTTCTTCTCCAAAGCATTAGAAGCAAATTTATTGCATTGGCCGACCTATAGAATTGTTTCAGTCAATAAGTCATTCAACAAATAGTTATTCAGTGCCTACAATGTGCTGGGTGCTACAACACAACAAGAGATCCACGTTGAGTTAGAAGGAAGGGAGGAAGGAGTAGAGGCAGAAAAGGGGTAAAAAAAAATAATTTGATGAAAATATTTCAAATTGTATATAAAACCAGCATATTATATACCCCATGACTACATTAATGTACACAGAAATGATTTAATAAAAAAAAAAAAAGGAAAAATACAGATTCACAGAAAAGGAAAGGAATGGAAGTTAAAACTCAGGCAGCCCCTGGAAACACAGTACATAATTTATAATGACTACTTTATATATCTTTCGGCTGAATGTTCCCGGGTCCTCTTTATTTCCTCTTCCCTATGGTAAGCGCCAGGAGAAACTAGCTCGTGTATTATGTACAAGTGGTATGCACCCCACGGAAGCTCTTGCTTCTACCCTTTGGGACCTTAAGGACATGTCACAGCACCACAAATATGATGGGGCCTGAAAGAAAATTAGCAGAGGTCAGGGTGCTGTGGCCTCAGAACATGGGGTGACTTCTAGGGACTTCATGTCGTGCAGGGAGCAGCCTCCTGACTCTCCTCCTGCAAACCTCAAACTACCCCTCCTATACTCCTCTGCTTGATCTTAGCCAAACAACCCACCCCATGATAACCAACGGTTCTGGTTTTCCCTGGAGTGATAGGGCTCCAGAATGTGGGACCTTCCTGCTAAAACCAACAATAAAGGTGACCAGCCACAAGCACGGGGTCTGAGGATGTTACAGAAGGGGGAGGCTCAAGCTTTAGATGAGTGTGTAGCTTTGGGCAAATGACCGAACATCTCTGAGCCTCATTTTCCTCCTTGGTAAAGCAAGGAGAATAACTAACCCCCATGATGTTATCAGGAGGATTAGCTGAACATTTGTACTTGCCGTGTTCTCTACTGGGAATACTCTCTACTGCCCCTGGTCTTGGTCTGGTCCACCTGCCTGCAACCTACAAGCTCACTTTAAACAGCATCTTTCAAAAGATGTCCCAGATTCCACATTCAAACCACCAACACATAGCACAGGGCCCAGCACACAGTAGGTGCTCCGTAAACATCTGTGCAATAAATTAATAAACAGCACATAGCACACACAACACCTGACACAAGAGTATTTTAAAAGAGCAACATTATTATTATTATTATTGTTGTTGGAACTAACAATAGTCAAGTCCATAAACAGCTAGCTTCCTAAACACCCCATGCAGCAGATGTTCTACTAGGTCTGGCCTGTTTTTAAAAATCAAAATAGTTGCTCTGCATAATCAGTGCTAAACAAACAAAAAAAAAAAGAAAGAAAGAAAAGGGTTAAAATAAAACATCTTTTTCTTTCTCTTAACTTTTTTTTTTTTAGATTTTTTTATTAAATCATAGCTGTGTACATTAATGCAATCACGGGGTACAGTAAAATAAAACTTCTGATGTCATCTTCCATACAGACCTGCCCAAGGAGGCTGCACTTTGAGAGAGTAAGAGTTTGGAGGGGAGGGGTTGTCTTGCCATAAAAGCAAAGGAAATCTGGACAGAATCCTGATATGATGGCTGTTTATTTTACTTCCGTGTATCCTGTGTGCCTGAACTACGGTGACCAGCAGTGAACATCCAGTCCGTGATGGCGTTTGTATTTATTTTCCTGTCTATATAGTTCTCAAATGCTCCAAGTCTGGGTTGGGGGTGGGAAGACAAAGAACAAAGGAAAACAAAACTGACTTGCGGGACTTCCCAGCTCTCTCTTTCACCTGGTACCTTAGGTCTGTTTCCACATGAGGCTCTGAGTCCCTGGATTACTTCGTAATTCACTGAGGCCATGGAGATTAGATACCTGGCAGCTCGCCCACCAACAAAGTCTTTTAAGCAGGAACAAGCTGCCTCCCACGACAGAGAGGCACTGACTGTAGTCAGCACTGGAGGACATGCCGGCTGTCACTTGATGTCCCTTTGGATGAGCAAATGGACCGCTTTGCTTCCCTCCACCTCCCCACTACATGCTGGGCCCAGCCCCATGCTGAGTACACAGTGGGTTCTCCAGGAACATAATCCCATAAAAGCAAAGTTATGTGCCCCTTTGTTTCCTCCTGGCCCTGGAATGCCATATTGTTAAACACCTTGACTGGCCCTGAAAGAGAAAAGGAAATGAAGCTGGGATTAGCTATAATTCTCGGAAATGTAAAATCTCTCCCTACTATGCAAATGTCCAAAGACTGGGTCACATTCTGGGACAGCAAATACTCCATGATGTAACCAAGGTGAATATCCTAACTGCTACAATTTATGAAGTAACGATTACATGCCAGGCACAGAGCTAAGCAACATAGGGGTGTGTGTGTGTCTGTCTGTCTGTATATAGATATATATATACATATGTATAGATATAGATATAGATATAGTGCTAAGAAACAAATACACATTTTGGGGGGGGCGGGGCTGGGTTTGAACCCGCCACCTCCAGCATATGGGGCTGGCACCCTACTCCTTTGAGCCACAGGCGCCGCCCACAAATACACGTTTTAAGAAAGGAAAAAACTGCATTAAAATTATAACATTTGTTACCTTGTATATTGTATCTTGTGTCTCTTATCATTGCAGAAGTCAAACGTGACTTGATATTACAAGTTTAATACAGTTTTTTCCTTTCTTAAAATGTGTATACGTTTTTTGGCACTCTCTGTATACATACATCTTCATTTCTCCTGACAACCACTCTATTGGCGGTTAAAACCACAGGCTTTGAAGTCAAACAGATCTGGATTTAAATCTCAGTTCTGTGGCCTATTGAGTGACGTTGGATGAGTGATGCAATCTTCTCAGTCCTCCAGTTTCCTCACCTATGAAGTGGAGGTAAAACTATCTACCCAAAAAGGTTGATGTGAGAAGTCAATGGCAGAATGTATCTATATCAATTATCACAGTCAATGTTTAGGTAATGGTGTTGATGATGATGATCAAGGAGGTGGAGGACCAGAAAGAAGATAAAGCAGTTCAGAGAAGCTAATTAACTTACCTAAGGTCATACAGTAATGAGTGACAAATATGTATATAGGATCCAAGGCCACGTTAACTTATCTTCAAATAATATTTTTTAGCACCTGAAGATTCTTTTCAAACATCTCTCAACTCTGACCACTTGCATTGCACCTCCTATATAGCCTCACTCTGAGAAAGCTCAAAGGATCCCAGACAGTGCCAAGGAGCACTACTTGAAAACCCCTGCTTACCTCACTGCCTCTTGGGCATACAGAATCCTTCCAGAGTATCAGCAATTCAGGTCACAGCTTGTTGGGATCCTCTGGCTTCTCAGGAGAAGCCAGGTGCTGCAGCTTCTCCAAGTCAAGGGGCATCATCTCCCCACAAGCTGCCCCCATAAATTGTGTGCTCACTGGTGGCTTCTCAACCTGTGCAGGAGCAAGCTCAGGCCTGTTTCTGCTCAATTATTGGCATGACAGGACACCTTCCAGACACTAAACCCTATCTCTCTCTCCATAAAATCGAGCACCTCAAAGTAATTTTTGAAAAATTTCTTTCACTAGAAGTGTCAAGCAAGCCAAAAAGTTAACAAATCCCATGGTCCCCACTCTCCTCTCCAACCTCATCTCTGTCCATGAGCCATTGTCTTCTGGCTATACTGACCGCCATAAGCCATACTCCTCCCCACTTGAGAGCTGCCTGCCTTCTCCATGGGGAAGGGACATGTATTATTTGGGGCCATTCAGCGATCTTCTTTCCTAACTTAAGAAAGCCAGATTCCTTTTCTGTTGCTTACAACCAAGGCTCTTGAGTGAGACACAATCTAGACCACTCATCCACCACCTTCATCTAGCTAAACGTCCACTCGTTATTCAAGGCTCTGTGTAAACACCACTTCCCAAAGCCCTTCTCACTAGACTAGTTGAAGTTCCTGACTTGAGCAGAGTTTCCTGCAAAACAAGCCAGGAGAGCAGAGCAGGTGTGCAAGTAGTTTGTCTGGAGGTGATCCCAGCAGGCATCAGTAGGGAAGAAAGCAAATGAGAAGGGAAGAGAATGAAGGCACATCATTGAGCAGGTTACCTCTGCGAGCAACTGTGGCTTGACTCCACTGAGGAGTTCTGGGACATGGTAGAGAACAAGCCTCAGAGTTATCCCACCCGAAGGGTCAGGAAGCTGGGGTATTCACACTCTAACTCTCATCTGTCATTGGTTGAAGGCCCTTCCTGGGGACACTAACTCCATAGCACTTCTGCCTGAACCATGGGTGAGGATCAAGACAAAGCTTTTCATAGTTGCACACCATTGGCACATAATATTAACAAAATGGTTCAAGCTGAGGGGATATGGGAGAGGCACCAAAAGTGTTGCCCTGGTCTCCATTGTATGTTCTGGCATTTTGCTGCATACTTTTCTTTCATAACACTTTGTGCAACTGTCAGGAGATTCACAAATGTATTCATCTGATATCTCTTAGTCCATTTTGCGTTGCTATAAAGGATTACCTGAGGCTAGGTAATTTATAAAGAAATGAGGTTTTTATCCACAGGCTGTACAAGAAGCATGGCTCCAACATCTGCTTCAGGTGAGGACCTCAGGAAACTTCCCATCATGGCAGAAGGGGAAGGGGAGCCAGCATCACAGAGCAAAAGGAAGGAAGCAGGAGAGAAAAGAGGAGCCAGGCTCTTTTTAACAGTTAATTCTCATGGAAGCTAATTAAGAGAAAACTCCCTCTTGCCTGAGATAATGAGGGATCTGCCCCCATGGCCCAAGTACCTCCACAAGGCTCCACCTTCAACACAGGGAATCAAATTTCAACATAAGATTTGGAGAGGACAGACATCCAAACTACATCAAAGTATGTTTCTCCCATAAAACTAGAAGCTCCATGAGATCAGGGACCATGCCTGCCCTGCTCCCAGCACCTAACCAGTCTTACAGACACAACCACTTAAATGCTTTTGATGTACTAAAATTTTAAAATAGCATTTAAGGGAGGAATAGTACCACCTAAAATATAAGTCTGAATTGTAAAAATCAATCTCAATTTCAATCAGTATAACCTAATTCTTTGTATTCTCAAGGAACATGAAACAATTAAAAAATAAAAATTTAAAATAAAAAAGATAGCAGATGACTCGGCACCTGTAGCTCAGTGAGTAGGGCACCAGCCACATACACCAAGGCTGGTGGGTACAAGCCTAGCCAAGCCCTGCTAAACAACAATGACAACTGCAACCAAAAAAATAGCCAGGCATTGTGGCAAGGGTCTATAGTCCACAGCTACTTAGGAGGCTAAGGCAAGAGAACCGCTTAAGCCCAAAAGTTAGAGGTTGCTATGAGCTGTGACACCACAGCACTCTACCAAGGGCAGCATAGTGGTGAGACTCTGTCTCAAAAAAAAAAAAAAAAAGATATAAAATAAAAATTATTTTAAAAAGAAAGTGCATCTTTGAATCAAGTTCTCTAAGCCTCTTCTCCATCCACAAGCACACATGGTTTTTAGGGTCTTAATTTCTATGTGCATGAAATTGAATTCTACTTTTTTCACATAGTTTCCTTTCTTTTTTGAAACAGTCTTACTATGTTGCCCACAGTAGGGTGCTATGACGTCACAGCTCACAGCAACCTCAAACTCTTGGGCTTAAGTGATTCTCTTGCCTCCGCCTCCCAAGTAGCTGGGACTACAGGCATCTGCCACAACACCTGGCTATTTTGTTGTTGTTGTTATTGTTGTCATTGTTGTTTAGCATGCCATGGCCAGGTTCAAATCCACCAGCCCTGGTGTATGTGGCCAGCACCATAACCACCAAGCTATGGGCTCCAAGCCTTCACATAGTCTTCCATGGGTCTAAATCACCTTCATAATTTTCATTATAGCTGCTACAAACAAAACTTTATTAAGTCAACAAACTAATGTTGTAGCAATGAACTATAAACATCCTTGTACAATTTATTTTTCCTCATTTGAATTTCCTTACAGTACATTTCAAGAAGTAGAATCACTTCTTCCAAATAGGTGGCAGAAATTTCTAGTTGTCTGTTCCCCAATATCTTCTCCTCTTTGTTCTTTAATAATCAAATTTTTAGCTGTACACATGGTAGTCTGGAATAAAGACTACATTTCCCAGGTTCCTTTGCAGGTAGGTGTGGCTAAGTGAGTAATTCTGGCCAATGGGATGTGAGCATAAGGGATGCGCCCAACCTCTGACTCATGTCCTTAAAGATAAGGAGCAGGTACAGGTACCTACCTTTCCTTTTGTTTTCTCCCTTTTAACTGGTTGGCATAGGGATATGGTGGTGAACCACATGGGACCCTAAGATCAGGAACAACACCCAAGTTAAGGCAAGAGAATCACAAGAAAGAAGGAGCCTGTCTCTGACAATTTCACCAAAGCCTCTATACAAGCTTGAGCTTTTATCTGAGAAAGAAATAAACTATCTCATTTAAAATGCTGATACTTTGGGTCCCTACTGCATTCCTCCCAACTGATGCAAGGTATACTCATTTTCATGGTTATTTATCTCCAGATTTTTATCATGACCCCTTTAAAAGATACTACAAAATTTGTATAACAAGCAAATATAGTGGTTTAGTAAAACTCTGTCATGCCCAAGCCCCCTGTGTTTCCATTAGCAGTATACTATCCCCAAGTCAGAACATTAAAGAGTTTCATGGTCAAGTGAATTTTTGAAATGTTTGGCAAAACAAAGTGTAATAATGGGATGTTGACTGGGTCTCTTCTTATTGGCCCAGGATTTCCAGAGGTGAGCTTGCACACTAGCAGGACTGGAAGGCACTATGGAGTAGTGTCTTTGGGAAGAAACAGATGAGTAAAATTTGTAGAACCACCACATTCTTAGTTTCTCAGATATATGGGTCCAGGGAGAAGTAGAATCCTACCCTGAAGGAAATCACTTACACCACCTGCTCAGGGACTATATTATCAGTATTGGCCATCAGTACAAGACTGAACCAGGGAACAAAGGGACATTGTCCCTCTGCCTCCACATCCCCATCCCCCGGGGATAGGCCTTGAAAAGACAGGCAGGAATGCAGTCAGGAGCAGGCTGTTTCACTGCAGACTGTACTGCTCACCCTTCAACTCCAAACATTTGGGGCCATAGCACAAGTCTGAGCTGGACAGGGAGGAATATAAGATTTAAATTATATTTGAGATTGCAGTTTTCAAGAGGAATAGAATTTTATTAAATTAGCCCAAAAGTTGAAGAACCTGCCTGAGGATGGGAAAGGAGATTTTACAATGCTCAGCTAGAAGCTGTCGTGGGAAATAAATGGAATCTTTTCATCGTTATCTTATGTTTCAGTTATTTATTGCCACCAAAATGCTGTGAAACAACCACAAATAGTGAATGTTTATTGTTCACATGTCTGAGTCCCCTGAGAGTCAGTTGATCCAGGTTGGGCTCAATTCTACCTGCTTTTCCTCTTTCTTGGACCAACCTCTATCCAATGCACATCCTCAAGGTGATAACAAAGGTTAAAAAAAAAGAAAAACAGGTGGAGACAGCTCAGAACTGACACACTGTTGCTTCCTCCTCATTCTAGTGGCTAAAGCAAGTCACATGGCTGAGCCCAGACCCAGATTGGATGAGCACTGCAAAATGAGATGGGGAAAGGAGTGGTCCGGGCAGGGGGTAGAATTAGGCCAATGATTCAATCTACCACACCTTACTAAGTGGGCACTGTTGAACTAACGTGTTACCAGAATTTGATCAGTCTTTTTACCTGAAGACTTATCAAGTCCTTTAATATGCTAAGAAGCACTCCAAATCTCCGGTGGTGGCCTGTGCCACATTTGACTGGCAGAATGTTTGCACAGAGTTTGGCAAATGCCTCCATGAGTGATGCCCAAGACATCCTTGCTTCAGCTCTTGTCTCTTCTCGTCAATCACTCCTCTTTGCTCAGCAGTTACAGTCATTCCTTTCATCGTGTCCGTTGCTACACAGCACAAGGGAAATATTACAGCACGAAGGCTGGAGACCTGGTCTTTCTCAACTTTGTGATCTCAGACAAGACACTTCGTCTCCCATGAGCATTAGTGTCTAATACAGACCATTGCACCTGCCTCTGCCTCCCTGGTGATTATCGAGACAAAAGTGCTTTGCAAATGCTCTAATAACTCCTGAGCTCATGAACACATCTCTCATCCCAGCTTCTAATACTGGGCTTTCTCCAACTCAAGAAGAACTTGTTTCAGGTCTCAAATTCTGGCCATTTTCTTTAGCCTTGACATAGGGTTGTTTCTCTCATTCTTTGGACCAAAAGGTAGGAACTGAGGCCAGGCACAGTGGTTCATGCCTGTAATCCTAACACTCTGAGAGGCCAAGGCAGGAGGATCCCTTGAGCTTCGAGTAAGAGCAGGACCCTATCTCTACTAAAAATAGAAAAATCATCCACGCATTGTGGTGGGTGCTTGTAGTCCCAGCTACTCAGGAGGTTGAGACAGGAGGATTGTTTGAGCCCAGGAGTTTGAGGTTGCTGTGAGCTAGGCTTATGCTACGGCACTTTAGCCTGAGCAACAGAGTAAGACTCTGTCTAACAAAAATAAGAAAGAAAAAGGAAGGAAGAAAGGAAGGGAGGGAGGGAGGGGTGGGGAATAAGGATAGTTTCTGGCGTATTCTAAAGCCTAAGACAGTCTTAGTGTGGCTTCTGTCTATAAGGGGGAAAGGAAAACAAACGCAAAATAACCCTGAGATGGAGCCAGCTTATCTGCATCCAATGGCAACTTTTGTCCTCCAAACTTTTCCAGACACACAGGCAGCTTAGTTGGTATTCAGGCGGCAGCTGTACTTGCTGAAGCCATCCAGTATTTATCCCCAGTGGCACCCCCTAACTCCCTTCTGCTTCCCTCTTAATCCCCAAAATGGGAGTGGGCAGAAGGAAAGCTAATTTCTGATTGACAGCATACAGTATATTTTGTAGGTAATGAATTCGTTGCTCAAATTAGCTGAAATCGTAATTGCAGGAAGCTGAACCCTGTCGTAAGTTTCAGGGCGGACACTGTCAGAATAGGAAATGTGAAGCTTGGCACTCGCATCTTGGGTTTCCTTCCTTCCAACACCACGTCCCTCCTTTGCTTTGTATTTCATTGTTGCCTCTTTTTTCTTGTGGCTGTGGGCCAGGCAGGCCTTAGGACTGAGATGGAGGTTAGAACTCATTCAACTAGACCAAAGCATCTCTGCCCCCTCTATCAGTCCTCAACCCAGAATTGAAAAAAATCCACTCTATTTTTTCATTTTTGGCAAACTCTGCTGAAATAGCCCCAGTGAAAGAGAACTCACCAAATCTCAAGGCAGCACCATCTATGGTAGGTCAGCTTCAGACTTGACCATGGGTTAAACCTTAACCCACCTTCCCACAGCTGCCTTAGCCCTTGTTCTCACCACTGAGGTCCCACAAGCTTTATTCCCGCTCTCCTATGGTTCCCTTATGGATATGTGAAGGCCACTGGCCCATCTTCTCTCCGAGAAATTTTAAGCCATCAAACTTGATCTTTCCAGCTTCCCAGCCTGTAGCACTTTACACTCCCCACCCATAGTTATGCTTTTGCCTCACATCTAAAGAGTACACTTGCCTCTTCTACTGTCCAAAACTCATCTTTCCACCTATGCTCATGATCCATCTGCTCTTGTCCTCTCTGTGACTTTGGTGATGGAAACGGACTTGGGAATCAACTAGAAGGTGAGAGAAAGGTTTACACTCAAGTTTACAGCTTAGAGACCAAAGCAATGGTGAAGCCAAGGACTACAAGAAGGAGAAGAGAGAAGATCTGGGAGGGCGATCCTGGGTTCGGACCTGGGTGTTGAGTGTGAGGTGTCTGGGGACATCCAAGTGGAGATGTCGAGCTGAGATCCTGCAGCTTGGAAGAGAGAACTGGGGTGGGGATGGGAAACAAGGGATCCTCAGTATGGAGGAGATTGGAACACAAGAAGAGATAAGACTGCCCAAAGAGGCCGTAAAGAGGGAGAATATTGGAGAGCCCGAGAGGGCATTGCATTTTGGAGAAGGTCAACGTTTAAGAGGTAGGTGGATGATGGAACATAGATTGAAAACGTGGAGGAAAGCCAAGAGAATTTAATGCAATGACATCCAAAAGAGCAAGTCTAGAGAAAGAGGTGGTCAATCCTGTTAAATGCAACAGCTAAGTTCAGCAAAAGAGCTTGTGGGAAATGTCTAACAAATTTGGCAATTAGAAGACCAGGGGTAGACTTGGACAATGTGGAGGGATGAGGCAGAAACCAAACAGAGTGGAGAAGAGAAGATTGAAGAGAGTGGAAGTGAAGGTTACAAAAATACTCTTCAGCCATTTAAAAAGATGGAGACTTTACATCTTTTGTATTAACCTGGATTGAGGTGGAACACATTCTTCTTGGTAAAGCACCACAAGAATGGAGCAGCAAGAATCCAATGTACTCGAATTCTAATATGAAGGCAGTAGACGATCTAATACATGCCCTCATAAGAGAAAAACTCAAATCAATTCAAGGGGGGCGACAGAGGAATGAGGGAGCAGGGAGAGGGGAGGAGGGATAGGGATGGGGGTTATGGTGTATGGCACACCTCTTGGGGACAGGACACAATTATAAGAGAGACTTTACCTAACAAATGTAATTAATTGGTGTAACCTAATTCTTTGTACCCTCAATGAATTCCAAACAATAAAAAAAAGTAAAAATAAAATATTGAGACATCTGAAAAAAAGATTTCTCCTTTTGAGAAGCTTGCATGAGAATTGGAAGGGTTTCTTTCTTTTTTTTTTTTTTTTTTTTTTGCAGTTTTTTGGCCGGGGCTGGGTTTGAACCCACCACCTCTGGTATATGGGGCGGGAGCCCTACTCCTTTTAGCCACAGGTGCCACCCAAGAATTGGAAGGGTTTCTAACAGGAGTTTCTGACCCAGGAGTGAAGGTGTGGTGGGTGGCTACAGGGCTAGTAAAGATGCCCTAACAAAAACTCTCTCCTCTTGCCAATCTATAATGCCTAAAAAAATCATTATATTAACAACTCATTAAATATTTATTCTTGTAGGTCAATGTCTTGTTTTCCCTGAAAATGTAAAAACCTCAATAGGACCGATATTCATTCAACAAACATTTATTGAACACTTCCAACGTGCCAAGCATATTCCCAAGCACTGGGGTAATACAATGAATAAGAAAGTAAAACTCATTGTTAAATTAATTTCTGGAATTCTTAAGAAAAAAAAAAAAAGCCAGAAAAGCCACCAGCTGCTAGAAGTATATGGAGACTTTCCTTAATGCACGTATGACTTTATTTTTCACATTTATGGAAACCTTACTGAGGTATAATTTTCATACAAAATGAATGGGTTTTAAGTGCACGGTTTAATGAGTTTTGACAAGTGTAACCACCACCCTAATCAAGAGAGGGAACGTCTCCATTATCCCCAGAAGTTCTTTCGTATCTCTTTGTATTCAGACCCACCTCCAGGCAAGCACTTGTCTGTTTTCTGTCATTGTAGATTAGTTTTGCCTTTTCTATACTTTCATTTAAATGGAATTGTGCCCTTTTCTGTCTGGCTGCTTTTGCTCAACCTAACGTTTTGGAGATTCATCCTTGTGGCCGTGTGCAGTAGTAGTTTATTCCTTTTTATTACTTAGCAGTATTTCGTTGTTTGGATAAATATACCCCAATTTGTTTATCATTCCCCTGAGAACAGACATGTGTGCTGTTTCCAGATTTGAGTAATTATGAATAAAGCTCCTCAAGCCAAAACAGGCTTGGTCATGTGTTTTTATTTCTTTTGGATTAATAACTTCGATGTGTGGCTTCTGGCTCATAGGGTAAGTGTACATTTTACTTTATAAGAAACAGCTGATCTGTTTGTTTGTTTGTTTTTGTTTGTTTTTTTTTTTTTTTTTTTTTTGGAGACAGAGGCTCACTTTGTCCCCCTTGGTAGAGTGCCTTGGCATCATAACTCACAGCAACCTCAAATTCTTGGGCTCAAGTGATCCCCTTGCCTCAGCCTCCCAAGTAGCTGGGACTACAGGCGCCCACTATAATGCCTGGCTATTATTAGAGATGAGGTCTCACTCTGGCTCAGGCTGGCCTCAAACTCATGAACTCAGGCGATCCACCTGCCTCAGCTTCCCAGAGGGCTAGGATTACAGGCATGAGCCACTGCACCTGGCTGCTAATCTGTTTACTGAGGTGGTTGTACCATTCCCACCAGTATTATGTAAGAGTTCCAGTGCCTTCATATCCTTACTAACACTTGGTGTTAATAACCTGTTTTTAAAAGCCGTTCCAGTAGGAATGTGTGTCATTTATCAGCTGTGTTTTTTTTTTATTGATATATATTCATTGTACTATTTTGGGGTACATGTGATAATTTGATATCATGTTCAATGTGCTATAATCAAACCAGGGTAGTTGGGATCTCCACGACCTCAAATCTTTATCTCTTTTTTGTGTTGGGAGCATTATCCATATTTTCTTCTGGCTTTTTGAAATACACAATAAATCATTATTCATTGTAATTTCCCTATTACACTACCAAATACTAAAACTTCTTCCATCTAATTAACTGCATTTCTGTGACTTCTGAGAGACTTACAGCTCAGGAACTCAGGACACATGTCCTGTTGGCCAGTAGAGCTGCTGCTGGGCCTTGAGAGAGGACGAGGGGAGAAGGGAAATGTCATTACGACTTTGCCATAACCCTGGTTCCACCTTGAAAAGTCCCTGACAAGCTGGGGCCCCAGGGTTCTCTGAAGCAGTTCGGGAGCTACTTGGTCCTCTATCAGCTGTGTGTTGTACCAATATAATCTTTCAGTCTTTGGCTGGTATTTATTTTCCCAATAGTGTCTTTTCAAAGTATAGAAGCTTTACATTTGTATGAAGTCAAATTCATCGTCATGTTATGGTCTGTGCTTTCTTGTCTTAGCTAAGAAATCTTTGTCTAACTCAAGGTCACAAAGATTTTTCTCCTTTGTTTTTTATCGGTAGTTTAATAGTTTTCGGTTTTACATTTAGGTCTATGATTCATTCTGAGTTACCGTTTGCCTTCGAGGCTCATATATTCGCACATGGATATACGATTGTCCTCGCACAAATTTATCGAAAAGACTATTCTTTCTTCATTGATTGTCTCGGCACCTTCGTTAAAAATTGACCACATACGTGTGAGTCTATGTCCTAACTCTCTATTTGTCCGTTTATCTGTATTTCTATTCTCTTGCCAATGTCACATTTGTAATAAGTCTTGAAATCAAGTAAGATGAGTCTTACAATGGTTTTCTTCTTTTCAAAATTATTTTACCTCTTCTGGATCCTTCTCACTTCCCCATGATTTTTAGAACTAGTTTGTCAATTTCTAAAAAAAGAAGTCCGCTTGAATTTTGAGTGAGATTGCTTCAGGCCTATAAATCAATTTGGGAAAGCTTGACATCATAACAAAACTGAGTCTTCCTATTCGTAATATGGAATATGTCTGCATTTATTTCTATTTTTCTTTCATTTCTCTCAGCAATGGTCTGTAGTTTTCTTTCTTTTTTTTTTTGGAGACAGAGCCTCAAGCTGTCCCCCTGGGTAGAGTGCTATGGCATCACAGCTCACAGTAACCTCCAACTCTTGGGCTCAAGTGATTCTCCTGCCTCCACCTTCCAAGTAGCTGGGACTACAGGCGCCCACCACAACACCCAGCTATTTTTTGGTTGCAACCATCATTGTTGTTTGGCAGGCCCGGGCTGGATTCGAACCCGCCACCTTAGGTGTATGTGGCTGGCGCCTTAGCCACTTGAGCTACAGGCACCAAGCCCTGTAGTTTTCAGTGTATCAATCTTACACATATTTTGTTAAGTTTATCCTTAAGCATTTCATGGTTTGATGCTATTATAAATAGTATTGTTTTAAATTTTAATTGTATGATAGTAATAGTAGTACAATTAAACTTTTTAATATTACCCTTGTATCTTGCTAAATTCTTTTATGAGTTCTAGTAGTTTTTTCAATAGATTCCTTAGGAATTTCTACATACATGATCATGTTGCCTAAAAATAAAGACAGTATTTCTTCCTTCTTTTCTGACCTGTCTGCCTTTTTATTTGCTTTTTTGCCATGTCTGGGAACTCCAATGTGGTAAAAGGCAGCATCCTTACTCATTCCCATGTTATATTAGAGGAAGAGCTTTCAGTTGTCCTTAAGTATGATAACCGTTGTGGTTTTTTCATAGACTCTCTTATGTCTCCTTTTTAAAAATCTTAAACAGTATCATTGTTACTATTAACATTAAAAGGCATGACATATTTACTCTTTAAAAAAAGCAAACAGGGCTCGGCGCCTATGGCTCAACCGGCTAAGGCGCCAGCCATGTACACCTAAGGTGGCGGGTTCGAATCCCCAGCCCGGACCCGCCAAAACAA
>NW_003852433.1:15046007-15054694 GCF_000181295.1 Otolemur garnettii
AGGACCAAAGAAGATGATATAAAATGCTAAAGTGCTCTGATCCAGGCCCATCAATCTCCTCCCCCAAAGTAACTACTGTAATGATTTAGATAATGAAAATAATAAAGACAGAGAAGGGTGGAGAACATAGACAGAACACATTAAAAAGGAAAAATAGGCCGGGGACAGTGGCTCACACCCACAATCTTAGCACTCTGGGAGGCTGAGGCAGGCAGATCGCTTGAGTTCAGGAATTTGAGACCAGCCTGAGCAAGAGTGAGACTCGTCTCTACTGAAAATAGAAAAACTAGCCAGGCGGTTGTGGTGAACACCTGTAGTCCCAGCTACTCAGGAGCCTGAGGCAAGAGGATCTCTTGAGCCCAAGAGTTTGAGGTTGCCATGAGCTGTGACATCACAGCACTCTACCCAGGGCGAAAGAGTAAGATTGTCCTTCAAAATAAAAAAACAAAAGAAAAAAATAACCTCAGTTCTCTAAAGCTGCAAATCTTTCTGAGGGAGGAATGTTCCGCTTCCCCTGGAGTCTTACTTCAGTCCTCCATTCTGACTCAGTTGCCTTCTCTGCATGCAGCAGAAAAGGAGCAGTCTTCTTGGAGTCAGAAGAATTAGGATGAGAAGACATAGAGCTTAGCAGTGAAGAGTCTGAGCTTCAGAGCCAGACCCATTAGAAGTTATATCTTCACCACAAGACTTACTAACATATGGCCTCCCTGAGACTCCACTTGCACATCTGCAAAATGGGAATGACAATAGTCCAGGTGTCCGGAGCGGAGACATAATACAGGAGCTGTGCTACATGGATGTAATGTGTTAGCACTTTCCCTGCACGCAGCAAATCTGCCATGAAAACGAGCAGTTACTGGGCATCTTTGGGCAACGTTCTTAACCTCTAGGACTCCATAAAATAGGAAATACCCTAACCTGCCTCCCAAGATTATCTGGCTATGAGAGAATAAAAATAAAAGACACAGCCAAACAACAAAGTCAGACTGGGGACTGGAGGTAGGAATCAGAACTTGGCTTAAGATCCAAGTTCATTCCTTTCATTCAGAATCAATTTCCCTGGGAGCTACAGCACTTGCTCCTTTATTGATCAACTTTTGAGATTGGTTTATATTATTTTGCATAAGCAATATCCTCAGTCTTTAAAGAAGGATTTTTTTTTTATTTGTTCCCTCCAGAATAACAAACTCCATTTTTTTCCTTTCAAAACTGTAAACCTTTTTAAATGAAGTTCCAAAATGGAGCGCTTGGCAAGCCACCTAGTCCGTGGATTCTGATTAAGAGACACATGAGAAAAAGCACCAACTTCCTTGACAACATATTTCCCTAATCTTCATTTATGGATTGGGGTTGCCAAAACTTAGCAAACAAAAATGTATAATGCCCAGTTAAATTTGAATTTCAGGTAAACAATGAATAATTGTATATGTAAGTATATCCCATACAATATTTGGGATATACTTATATTAAAAATTGGTAATTGCTTATCTGAAATTCAAATGTAAGTGGGATTCTTATATTTTATCTGATGATTCAATATGGACTTTGTTCCCTAACTGTATATAAAATTTCCAACAAACTGCCAAAAGGTAAAACAACTTAGACAGGAGGAGAGAACAGCGTAGGCCGAGTGACTTCTGAATTTCATGGACGGTGCCAGGCATTTAGATACTTTTCCTCATTTAATCTTCACTCACACATGTAACTAAAGCCCCTGTGGGTTGGCATTATTTCCAGTTTTACTAAGGAAGTCACTGAGGATGAGAAAGGGCAAGCAGCCTGTCTTAAATCTAAAGTGATTGTGTAGGAGAGCTTCATGGCAGAAGAGACCATTTCAAGCTAACAGAATGTTCTCCCTCTCCTTTTCCCTGCCCTTCTCTCTACCCCTCCCCGCTCCCTTTCTCTCTCCTTCTCTCTCCACTCCCTTTCCCCCATGCTGGTCCTTTCCCATTCTGCTTCTGCATGGTCATCTCAACTTGGTGGTCAGCCAAGACTCGGAAGAAAGAAGAGGTCCTGCTTGGGCCTTGAGACTAAGTCACTTGCCCCAGAGACCTGCAGGAGTGTGGGGCCCTTCCTGGCTAATAACCGAGTGAAATTCTGCACTCCCATTTGTCACTTCCCCTCACGTATATAAAACCTCAGGTAGGAGATGGAGTGACAGGGTCAAGCAGGATTCAGACACTCCCTGGGTCCTCCCTCCAAATTCCACCAAACACTCAGAACAATGACCAACAATGATGAGTCTGGTCTAGTTGGAGAAGAGCGTTGGGGAGTGCTATGGAGGAAGATGACAGACAGCCATGGAGAAGCCCCACAAGCAAAGCAGAGCCACCTCAGGTGTCTGAATGAGGCAACGAGGCAGCCCAGTGCTAAGAGGGCGGAAGGGCTAATAGGAGCTTATTGACCATCTGATGAAACACTCTCAGCTTCAAGAGTTTACTTATGAGAATGTGCAGAAAGAGGCTTAGATACCAGTTAGGAGGCCATTGCAGGACTCCTGGCCTTGCATCAGCCAATATTTATTGGGCATCTCCCAGTGCTACACACTGGTGCAGTACTGTCCCTAGATGCCACAGGCATCAGTGTGCCCTGGGAAAATCTCTAACCTTCCCATTTCCTTTCAATGCAGACGACAAGAAGGGCATGGTCTCTGCTTTCCTGGAGTTTATATTCTATTGGGAGACAGACAATTAGCAAATAAACAAGCAAATAAATTAGGACAATTATTCTAGGTGGCAGTAAGCACTTTGAAAAAATAAAACTAGGTAACAGGATGTGAGGGTCAGGGGAACATCACTAGAAATGATGATCGGGGAAGGAAACTGTCTGGCTTGGGTCAAAACCTGGAAACTCAGGGGGAGCCAGCCATGTAAGGGTCTGAGGGAGGGCATTTAAGACAGAGGAAAAAATACACAAAAGGGCCTTGGGGTATGGCCTGTGTGGCAGGAGCAGAGTGACTGAGGGGGAGCGGGGAAGGGCTTGAGGTCAGAGAAGTAGGAAAGGCCAAATCATGGAAGGCCTTATAGGCCGAGATAAGAAAGGGGACCTTATCCCAAGGGCAAGGGGAAAACTGTGGATGAAGAGGTAAGTGATGGCAGCAGGGAGGAAAGGTTCCAAAGGTCATTTCAAAAATGAAGACAGGTTTGATGACAGGCGAGATGTGCAGGACCCAAGATAGGTGTGAGTCAAAGGTGACCCCATGTCACCAGCCTGAGTGACAGCTGTGCCACACTCATATCCTCTGCTTCTGATGTTACAGCCAATATAAAGGCAAGGTTAATCCCATCCCACAGGTCACAGAACTTCTATGGGAAGTAAGTACAAACCAAGAAACTACTAAAGGAAGCATCAATGGCAGATTTGAAAGGTGATTCCTGGACAGAATGGCATTAGCACTTAGTTTTAAATTCTGAGCAGGAATAAAAATCACGCTGCTCTATCTTTTCTGAATAAGCAAAGGGCTGTCCTGCATTAGACTCATGAATGAAAACCCAGCAGAGTGGCATCCAGACTTTCCCAGGTCTTGTCCTTACCAAATTCATATTTGTTCGTGTTTTCCTACGTGTTCTCTGCTGATCAACGATCCCCACCAGCCTCAGGGGCAAGAGGAGGCATCACAAGTCCCCGATAATGTTAATGCTCAGGATGCTGACTTGACTTCATGCTCCACAAAATGCATTCAACGGCCACATGCTACGGTTAATGATAACACGGTGGCCCAGATCGAAGAAACGATGTGACAGAAAGCCTATGGCAAAGAGGTTGCAGTGAAAGGACCCATTCAAGGGTAACCTAGGAAAACCATCGACCATTTCCTTCCCATGTAGATTTAGCCAGCATTTCCTATGCCCACTCAGTGGATGTTCACGTAAGGTTAAAAGTGGGCTCTGAAATTAGACACCCAGACTCTGTCACTTTCTCACGGCATGACCTTAAACAAGTCTCTTGATCTTGAACTGTCCAATATGGTACCCGCTGATCACATGGGACTATTAAGCTCTCATAATGTGACTGGTCAGAACTGACTCACATTATATTTCTTTTTTTTTTAATTCTCATATAATAATTATATATATATGGGGTACATAGTGATGTTTCTACACATATAATATATAGTGATCAGATCAGGGTAATCAGCATATCCATCATCTCAAAAATTGATCATTTCTTTGTGTTGGGAATATTCCTTCTGATGATTTAAAATTATGTTACATATTATCATTAACCAGGCGCCCTCAAACTATAGCCCATGGGCCACATGCAGCCCCCCTAGGACATTTATCCAGCCCGCTGGGTGTTTTTGCCACCACTGCCTGTCCTGCTTAGCAGCCGACTTGTCCCAGGGCTCACAGTCCAGCCCTCCAACAGTCTGAGGGACAGTGAACTGGCCCACTATTTAAAAAGTTTGAAGACCCCGATATTAACTGTCGTCATCCCACAGTGTCATAGAATACTAGAACTTATTCCTCCTAACTCTATAAATTTGCATCCTTTAATGAATCTCTCATCTCCCCTTTCCCCTACCCTTCCCAGCCTCTAGTATCCTCTGTCCTACTTTTTACTTCTTTGAGATCAACTTTTTTTTAGCTTTCACATAGGAGTGAGATGTGCAGTGTTTATTTTATTTATTTATTTATTTTTGACGTGCAGTGTTTATTTAACTTTCTATTCCTGGCTTATTTTATGTAACATAATGTCCTCCAGTTCCATCCATGTTGCCTCAAGTCACAGGATTTCATTCTTTTTTATGGGTGACGAGGACTCCATGGTGTATATACTCCATGTTTTCCTTATTCCGTCATCTGTCACGTTCTATTTCGATTGGACAGTACTGCCTTGCCCCTCACTGACCCTCAGTTTCTCATCTGTAAAATGGAATGACGGTGCCCACCAGTTACAATCATTTTGAAAATTCAGTGAGATGGTGTCTTTAGAATGGGATATCTGAAACTCAGTAGGCAGAACTAGGATCTTTCCTATTACTACCAGGCATTACCTCACTTAATGAGATATTCTCAAAATAACCCTTTAAGACAAGTAGAGTTAGTCCCATTTTGTGGGTGAAGACACTAAAACTAAGGGAATATAAGTAATTTGGCCAAAGTTACATAGTATCTGACTGAGCCGAGATTCATGAGAAAATAGTTAAGATGTTAAAAATAATAAAGTTAAGTGGCACTGAGGGATGTATAATGCTTTTAAATTAAAAAAAGAAAGCAAGTTAGTCTGGGTGCAGTGGCTCATGCCTATAATCCTAGCACTCTGGGAAGCTGAGGTGAGAGGACTCCTTGAGCTCAGGAGTTTAAGACCAGCTTGAGGAAGAGCTGAGACCCCCATCTCTACAAAAAATAGAAAAATTAGTCAAGCATGGTGGCCTGTGACTGTTGTCCCAGCTACTCAGGAGGCTGAGGCACAAGGAGCTCTTGAGCCCAGAATTTTGAGGTTGCTGTGAGCTATGATGATGCCACTATATTCTAGCCCAGGTGACAGAATGAGATCATATCGCAATTTAAAAAAAAGAAAAAAAAGGATGGCTCGGGGCCTGTAGCTCAGTGAGTAAGGTGCCAGCCACATATACCGAGGCTGGCAGGTTCCAGACCGGCCTGTGCCTGCTAAAAGAACAATGACAACTGCAACAATAACAACAACAACAACAAAATAGCTGGGCGTTGTGGCGAGTGCCTGTGGTCCCAGCTACTTGCAAGGCTGAGGCAAGAGAATTGCTTCAACCCAAGTGTTTGAGGTTGCTGTGAGCTGCGACACTACAGCACTCTACCAAGGGCGACATAATGAGACTCTGTTTCAAAAAAAAAGGAAAAGAAAAGAAAGCTCTAGCACAATATGCCCAGTAGGACTCATTTTACAAATGTACACATGTAAATTTGATAAATGGCCTCATCCCTCCCCTATGTCCTCCTCCAATCCTCTGCCGGAGATTTGTGGACTTTTTTTACACTAAAAGATGTTCATGATATTTGAATGGATGGAAAAAGCAAGGAATACAATGTGTACCACATGAGTCCAATTGGTAAGCATATAGAGAGAGTATGTAGAACACGTATATAGAACAAATATAATTGCCCTCTTCATTCCTACCCCAGTCAAGCATTCCCCACCCCAGGATTATGGCATGAAGAGATGTCACAGTGCATTGTTAAGTGAAAAAAGTAAATGATTGAGCAACAAACATCACATGATCCCATTTCACAGAAGCATATATCTGTATACGAACAGCAGGAGGAAATCCATTGGCTTATCTCCCTTTTCTTCCTTAACCTTAGTCCACCCCCAAGAGGCCAGAACCCTGATCTAGTAGTTGGGTCCAATTCCAGGATATCTATTGGCCCACAGTGGATAGGGGAGCTATGTGAGCATAGGTATGTTTTTTTCCATCATCCTATTTCCACAGATTCTCATCTCTTCAGCCACCTATCCTATACGGTCAGAGAGTAAGAAGACTCCAGAATTCAATCTGGGCTCGGAGAAGGACAAAGTTCCCCTAACATAACCTTGGTAATAAGCCGTGTGCTCCAGCTTGTCAAAGACAGACACGCTGGGGTTTCAGCACAAGTTCAGCTAACTATAAAATCCCATCTCCTTCCCCATCATTTTGTGTTCACTTCTCTCCATTGGGAACCTTGAGAGAACAGCTGAATCCTTTGGTTGAGCCAAGGTAACCAGATACCATCTGAAGCTCACATGGGCCCCCAACATGCCCAGAGGGAAACTGGAAGGATATATTTCTGATTTTGTTTAATGGTTGTCTCTTAGAGCTAAAATTACAATGTTTGGTATTTTCTTTTTATGCTTAACCATACTTTTCAACCTTTCTACAAACAAACAGTGTATGTTACTTGAATGGAAAGAAAATAAAGAAATGATCATTCCAGGGGTGGGGACCCTGCGGTTTTGGTTGGAGCCACGTGTGGCTTTCTGGATCTGTGCGCATGGCCTTTTCACTTTTGGATTCATTAGAATCCAAATTTTATAAAACAAATCCTTTTCATCAGACAATACCCTGTGTTATTAATTCTTCTCAGATTTTTGAAAGAAAACTAAAATATTCCAAGGGAAAGCATTCCCTCCTTACTTTTCAGAAAGGCATAGTCTCCTCTTTTGCAAAATGTATGGAACCCATGATTTAAGATCTGGGCTTCCCCATAATGTAATATTGACAGAACATAAACTTACCCCGAAAAAACCTGACTTTTGAGCTTCAGGTTTTATTATCTGTATTTTTATTTGCTTTTAAAGCTCTCCATTGTAAAGACATTTATTTTCAGCAACACAAGTGATCAATTCTCTCCCTCTTCTCTCCTGTCTCAAAGTGCCTTTGAAAGGCCGAGGATAAAAATCAACATTCCCCAGAAGTGGACACTTTCCTGTTATTGTATGGTCTGTGCTGGTGTTCAAGTACCTTTTGTTTTCTTTTCTTTGTCCTCACTGATTTCAAATTGCAATAAAAAAATACTGAGAGTTGCCTGACTGATACAGCCTGCACTCGCAAAGAAAGAAACTAATGTGTGAAGTCTCTGAAACTTACAGGTGTAATTGTTACAGCAGCTGCTGGGGTTCTGACTAATCCAAACACCAGAATGTAGAAAGAATGAGAGACAGAGAGAAAATGTGATGTCAAGGTCTAGAGTTTCTAAAGCTTTACAAGCCAGGCTGAAGGTGTCAGTATTTATCCTGACAGCAATAGGAAGCTGTTCTTTTAAGAGTTCTACTTAGGGCTTGGCGCCCATGGTACAGTGGTTACAGCGCCAGCCACATACACAGAAGATATCATGTTCAAACCCAGTCCTGGCCAGGTAACCACCAATGACAATTGCAACAAAAAATAGCCGGTGTTGTGGTGAATGCCTGTTGTCCCAGCTACATGGGAGGCTGAGGCAAGAGAATCGCTTAATCCAAAGAGTTTGAGGTTGCTGTGAGCTGTAACTCCATGGAACTCTACTGAGGGCAACATAGTGAGACTGTCTCAAAAAAATAAAATGTTCTAATTAGGAGAGAAGCATAATTAGTTTTGAATTTTTAAAGGGTCATTTTTATCTGATTACTTAATGATTACCTAATGTAAGCTTTGGTGTTTTCTGGATGGTGGGATATCAGATGATTTTTTTTTTTTGAGACAGAGTCTCATTATGTTGCCCTTAGTAGAGTGCTGTGGCGTCAGAGCTCACAGCAACCTCAAACACTTGGGCTTAAGCAATTCTCTTGCCTCAGCCTCCCAAGTAGCTGGGACTACAGGCACTCACCACAATGCCAAGCTTTTTTTTTTTTTTTTTTTTGGGTTGCAGTTGTCCTTGTTCTATTAGCAGGCCCAGGCTAGGCTGGAACCCACCACCCTTGGTATATGGAGCTGGCACCCTACTCACTGAGCCCCGAGATGACAGTTTTTATAACTTCTCCTTTAGACCTTTCTGAACCACCTGAATATCTTGTGATTAACATAATACTTTAATCCCCTCCCATTAAAAAATGTTATTCACTAAAATTAAAATTAATATGGAATTTCTTTCTGCAATATGGACCATGGGTTGGAGAAGGCAGTTCAGAAGTATTGAGGCATTCAAGAAGAGATGACGGGGCTCAGCAACTGTGGCTCAAGTGGCTTAGGTGCCAGCCACATACACCTGAGCTGGTGGGTTCGAATCCAGCCTGGCCCGCCAAACAACAATGATGGC
>NW_003852433.1:15054827-15085955 GCF_000181295.1 Otolemur garnettii
CTACCCAGGGTGACAGCTTGAGGCTCTGTGTCAAAAAAAAAAAAAAAAAAGAGATGATGGTAACTTAGAGTCGGAAAGTAGCAGGAGAGAATACAGAAAAGGCCATCAGAAAGTTCTGGTGGGTTTAGGCACGAGAATGACACAATCCCATGTGTGTGTGTTGGCTGCTGCTGGAGGATGGAGTACCGACCCAGGGGCATCTGAAGCAGAGACGCTGTGGGGGGCCCACCAGGGCCACCAGGCCTGGAGATGGGACAGAGCTGTAGAAGGCAGATGCTAGAAGGTGAATAGTGGTGACCAGGCAATCAAAGATGAGGCACGGTTTTCTGGTTTGGCCAGTGGAGAGGTGGGGGTGCTGTCTACCAAGATGTGGAGCCCCAAGGGAGGAGGGTTTTGTGAGGGAGAGAGGGACCCAGCCTGGGAGCTGGCTGGAGCAGGCTGAGAGGAATCCAGATCTTCTCTCCTCCCTCAGGGGGACAGGGACTCCCTGCCAAACCTTATAACCAAATAAGCACAAAGGAGCAATGGGGGGTGGGGGGGTGGAGAAGGAAGAAAGAGGAAAGTAGGGTAGAGGAAGGGACAGAAGAGGAAGAAAACTAAGGAGGAAGCAAGCTGGAACACAGACATTAAAAAACGTGTGAAACACCTTCCACCTTCATTTTGCTCAAAAGTGCTGGTGCAGGAAGTTGACTGCCCGGGGTGACTGGTGAACTGTGGTAGGAGAGAGTAAGAGTCACCCAGAACAAAAGGAGAGCTGCCTGTCCTGAGGCTTGTTTGGGGTCTTAACCAGGTTAAAGTCTCCTTTGGGGAAGCAGAAGAAACCATTTCGGTTAAGCCCCAGGGGAATGGGAAGGGTTGGGGTCAGGTGGAGCAGCTGGAGAAGACGAGAATGGAGGAACAGAGAAGGCAGAGCTAGGCTGCCTGGGCTCAAAGGCCAGCTCCACTGCTTGCAGGCTGGGTGACCTTGGGCAGGTGACTTGACCTCTCTGGGGCTCAGTTCCCTTATGTGTAAAATGCAAGCGCTAATAATGTACCTAATTCCTAGGAAAGTTGGGACATGCTAAGTGCCTGACACATGGCAAATGCTCACTGAATATCGTGGATCCAATGAATGAGTCGCAGCCACCACTGCTATTACTAGCAAAGGAACCTTTTGTCCCCAATCACTTGAATGCCATAGGAGGAAATTTTCCACCCTATAAGTCGCCAGAGCTGGTCATATTATTCAACCACCTGTGAACTAAAATAGAATCTAAGGCTCCCCCTCAGTGGCTGACTGACTAGACCCCCTCTTGGCCAAAAGGATCCCTAAAACTGACTTGCTAGCCATGAGAAGGAGATCAGACTTGCCTCATCATGCCCCCTGCCCGTCTTAGAGATGGTCTTAGTGACTCACTAACAGGCCTAAGGCTATGCAGGACCTACCTACACGTCCTCAACATACATAACAAACCACTTGAGTCAATTTGTCTGTAATTAACAGACCCTTTATCTCAAGTATCCCTTTTCACTGCCAATTGTCAGCTAAAGAATCTTTAAACCCACCTATAACCGGTAAGCTCCCCACTTCCAGATGTTCCACCTTTTGGGGCCAAACCAGTGTGTTTCCCACATTTTGATTTATGACCTTCCCTGTACTGCCTGTCTCCCTACAGTGTATAAATCCTATCTGTAACCCCACCACCTCGAGTCCACATGCGCAAGTCTTCTTGGGTGTGGCTGCAGGTTATTGCCCTCAAATATGGCTCAGAATAAACCTGCTCAAATTATTTTACTGAGTATGGCTTCTTTTCCATTAACACACCTAAAACTCTCCAAAAAAATTAAATCCAAACTTCCTCCCACAGCCTTTGAGGCTCTGCGTGATCCGCCACTGCCCACATCTCCAGACTCACCTTGTTCACATGGCTGCAGCCTGGAGACGTTTTTCCCCTACTCCTTGATTTCCCGGTTCAGCTTTTTGCCTGTGCTGTGCCCTTTGCCCAGAGCACCCTTCCCTCTGCTCTCTGCAGGCCTGGTTACCCACTGTCCTGCACAATGCGGCTGAAATCTCCATCCCAGGCTTCCCTGACAGCCCCATCTGAAGCTGCCTGCCAGGCTGTATCAAGTCCTCTTTCTGTTTTCTTCACAACATAGCACATTTGTTGTTACATATTTGTTTGTTCACAAGGGTTTTGTCCAGCTTTCTACCCCCTGTGAGCTTCACGAGGGCAGGGCCTTGTATCCAAGCCGATGGCACCGCAGGGCCTCATTAAGAGCATGATAAGTGAAGGAACGCCAGGCTCATCAAAGAACCTTCTCCACATTAAGCCACCTTAATGTGGCTTCCCACAAGCTCTCTTTTAGGCAGGAATGGGACACACAGGATGAGTGTGTTCCAGCCTGCAGGGGGGCTGGACTGCTCCGTGGAAATTAAGTTGGCATTCTGATGTTTGCAAAAAGAGAAAAATGGAAGTGGAGCGGCTTGTAGCCCAAGGGTGGAGAGAGAAAGGACAAAGAGAAACAGAGGAGAAATATTAGAGCACCCAGAATGCAGCCCCTTATCGCGGGCTCTGGGGCCCTATCCAATCTGTCACGCAGAATTGCGATGCTTTGTTTTCTGCTCTGCTTCCCCAAGAAGACTGTGAGTTATGTAGGGGCCACTTGATGATGCTGTGGTGCAGCTGTGTCCCATCCCCATCTCTGCAGTCTGAGTGCAATGCCTGCCACAGAGTCCGCACCCAATTATTTATTTGTTGAAAGGCTGTTAAATCCTGCACTGGGTTTCTTCCCTGCTTCCAGCCTGTTCTGCAAAAAGGTGAAAACAACTAACTACATCCAGACCCTTATAGATTTTAACAGGCAGTGAGTCCAAACAGGAGGGAAGAAAGGTGTTTTTCCCAGTAGAAAACCCTCCCTCACATTGATTTTCTTAGTGGTAGTGATGACGACTGCTTTTCTTTTGTTATCTCTGCAGTAAACACAGACTGAACAAAGACCCCAGATATTCAAAATCGATCAAGTTTCAAATGTCCTTTCCTCTTGCCCTTATATAAAAGCTGCTCCCAGATTTCTAATTTCTGGTTCTGGATTCTGGATTTAGGAAATGCCCAAGTACAGACTTTGTTACCTAGAGAGAAAAGCTCATTCCAGGGCTTGTTTAATTAATCATAATAATAATATGATTATTGTTATTGGCTGCTTTGCAGTGTGCCAGGCTCTGTGTTCCGTGTATTGCAAGGATCACATACCATCTAAATCAGGGTTCTGCCAGGCACGGTGGCTCACACCTGTAATCCCAGCACTTGGGAGGCTGAGGTGGGTAGATTGCCTGATCTTGTAAGTTCGAGACCAGCCTGAGCCAGAGAGAGACCTTGTCTCTAATAAAAAAAAAAAAAAAAAGCCAGGTATGTGGCGGGCGCCTGTAGTCCCAGCTACTTGGGAGGCTGAGGCAAGAAAATCACTTAAGCCCAGGAGTTTGACATTGCTGTGAGCTACGATGCCGCAGCACTCTACTGAGGGTGACAAAGTGAGACTCTGTCTCAAAAAAAATAAACCAGGGTTCTGTGAGATCAGGATTAGTTTCCTTCTCATTTCAAAGAAGAGAAAACTGAGGCCGTGGTGGGCAAACAGCCTGTGCAAGGCCATCCAGGGAGAGAATGACAGGTCTTATGCCTGTCATGAACAAAACTTCACATTTTCAACATAGGACCCATTTGTGCTTGTTTTACTTTTGTTTTCATTGTTATTTCTGACAGGGGCTGGGGATCCTATTCCTCCCTCACTGAGCCTCCAGAAAGCAGGGGTTACTGGCCTAATTCTTCTTTTTCCAGCTGCTCCATTTCCTGAGATCTTCACAAGAGTGAAGAGGTTCTATGAAAAAACAACAACAGGCCAAGCGCAGTGGCTCACACCTGTAATCCGAGCACTCTGGGAGGCCAAGGCAAGTGGAGTGCTTGAGCTCAGGAGTTCCAGACCAGCCTGAGCAAGAGCGAGATCCCATCTTGAAAGAAAGGGAAGGGAAAGGAGGAGAGGGGAAGGGAAAGGAAGAGAAGGGAAGGGAAGGGAAGGGCAGGGAAGACAGACAACATCTGTGTATCTCCCTGAATTACAGAAACCCACTGAGGAGGGATCCAAACATCCCAGGCTAGATGCCAATAAGGGAGACACTGGGCCTTCCTTCCAAATGCCACTTGGTTCCAACAGAATGTTTTCCAGGGCAGAAAAAGTTCCCTTCTCCCCTCATTCCTCCTCTTTCTCTCTCCCTGATGTTGTCCTTTTAACTTCCTGCTGCTGCTCTTTCTGTCCAGTACAACCTCCAACACAGCTCACAGTGACTGCAGGATGCCTCTCCCAACACACGCACAGAGCAAGAGGCCGCTGTGGGAGGGAGACAGGCCCGGCATTCTCCAAGCCATTAGAGCAACTGAATAATTTACTACTCCCCAAAAAAGGGCCCTTCCCCTGCACAATTTCCTCCCACATCTTCAGGTTTCCTCCAAAGAGCCCCTGTCAGCTGACAAAAGGGAACAAAGCGGCATTCGGAAGGAAGGCCCAGTGGCGGCCTTATTGGCATCTAAAAGTATTATCGAGGGCCAGCATCCAATTTTGAAATCAAATAAAGCACACTGACATTGCAGTTGCAACTGTGAGCTTAACCCTGCTGGGGAGAGAAGCAGGGAAGAGGCTTGGCAAGGGAGCGCAGGGGCGCTCTGATGAGAAGCGCAGCCAAGAGCTCAGGCACTGCGGTCTAGTGAGGAATACCCAGGAATGAGCATTCGACCCAGCGTCATTCGGCCTGACTCTGTGATGCCAGCTGGTGGGAAAGTGAATTTGATGTGCAGTCTACACATTTCCTTGACATCTGTACCAGCTGTGGATGCGGCCGTCCTGGCCCCCTTCCTCTGTATTGCACAGACTCCTTTGCTAAGTGGCCTCAGGGCGGTTCAGCCAGTGGGAGGCCCAGGTGGAGATAGAGGGCAAGAGGAGGCAGCCAGCTTTAGCCTCCCAGGAGTTGCATCTCCTCTGCAGCCCTACTCTGCTGAGCAGGGGCTCAGCTTCCACCAGGAGATCTCAGTGCCCACACCCCATCTCTGTCCCACCAGCCTGGCAATGGCAGCAGCCTCCTGCCATTACTCATCTCTTATTTTGTCATCTTCACCTGTCTAACCAATTCCTGCATTTACTTCTGTTTTGAAACTCAGAATCATTTTTTTTTCCTGCTAGGACGCTGACACGACCAACAGCACTGACTGCTATAACCCAGAGAATGCACAATTTTCAAAAATGCAATTTTGCACAGACAGCAGTGTACACACGCACCACCAGCTAAACCCTTCAGATAAAAGCACAGCTGAAAACTCAAGGCCTCCCAGGGGGCAAGGATACCTCCCTAAAGAAAGCTTTCCAGCCACATTTTTGGCCTCTTCAGAGGAATAAAGCAAAATTTAAAAGAATAAATGTCTTGAATCAAACCTGAGCTCAAACCCTAGCTTTGCCTTTTGCCAGATGGATAGAGCTTGAAGAGGTTATTTAAGCCTCTTGGGTGAGCCTCAATTTTCTCACCTGCAAGATCATACCTGTATTTTACATGGCCAGTTCCTGGCTTCAAGTTAATGGTTCCATTAATGTTGGTTTCCTTGAACTCGGTAAAGTCTACTGTTATTACAAACACATTCTGAGGGTAGCAAGTCAGTCTCTAGCACTTGTTCAAATATTTGTGGTCCTTTGTGAACCTCCAAGAAATGTAAAATGGTGCCCTCAGCCAGGCCTCTCAAGAATATTCTAGAGATAAGTCATCAGGAAAAAAAAATTATTTCCTTTAGCAGGAAAGTAGCAAGTTCTGGTACCAAATAATAATAAAGCTTTTGACACATGAAACCTGCCCAGTGTGGTTTTAGCTTTGACAGAGATGAAAGAAAGAGGGATTTGGCTAAGACACTTCTGCAAAAACTTGGCTTTGGAAGTGGGGAAAGATGCTACTGTTTTACAGGTTTGGAAGCTGCCCCAGGGGACCTTACTGCTCAGAATTCTTTAGTCTGCTGTGACAATACTGAAAAGCCAGTCCTGACTTTCGCTTGTGATGTTTAAAATAAACCAAGAAAGTAAAGCCCCAGAGGGAGAATGTGAATTGGGTTTTTTTCTCCCCCTAAATAAACCCCTGCTTATAACTTTCCTCCTGCCCATCAGATAAGGGATTATGTTGCTGCTTTTGTGTCTCGGTGGCAGGGGCTTCTGAAATAAAACCTCAGTTATCTGATCCTCAGGAGAAGGATGAAAACTCTTATCCCGATATCTTGATGGATTTCCAGGACAGGGTCAGAGATAACAAATCTATACACTATCTACCTCTGGATGCTTGTGGGGAGGGAGTCTGGGAGCTTGGTTTACCGCAGGAGACTCAAAACAATCCCTCCCCTAGCACTCAGGGAGGCTAAACCCTGAGCTCAGGAGTTCTAGACCACCCTGAGCAAGAGTGAGACCCTGTCTCTACAAAAAATAGAAAAAGAAAAGAAAAAAAGCAGGCGCTGTGGCAGGCACTTGTAGTTCCAGGTACTCAGGAGTCTGAGGCAAGAAGATTGCTTGAGCCCAGGAGTTGGAGGTTGCTGTGAGCTGTGATGCCAAGGCACTCTACCCAGGGCAACAGAATGAGATTCTGCCTCAAAAAAAAAAAAAGAAAGAAAGAAACCTCTGTCAGCTGTGTCAGGGGTCCCCCTTTAGATAAAAATAAAGCCATGAGGTGGCAGAACCCAAACCATCTCCATCCACTGTTGAAAATCCAATAACAGAAGTGCCCGGCATTATCAGACACCCACACGGGCCATGCGCTGCCCACAGGAACAAAATCTACTAACTGCGCCGGTGGAACAAAATCTACTAACTGCGCCGGAGGCAGTGGTAACACGAGGAGGTGGTGGCACATGCAGCCAGGAGGCCTCGGACCCATCTCGGTGCCTCCCCTCTGTCCCTCCTCAGTTGTTAGGGTGCAGCCTCCTGCCCCTCTGAGTGCTGAGCCTGAATTTTCTCAGTTGCTATATTAAAAAGATAATGCAATACTCCTAACAGCAATGATAATTCGTGGCTACCACCCTCACGGCATTCTGGTGATGATCAAAGGAGAGAAAAGTGGTGATAATAATCCCTCAGAAGGATTGCCTAAGGCTGGTTCTTCCAGAAAAGCACAGGGGGTATTTGGAGAGAGATCCCAGGAAGCACCTGTGGGGGATGGGGAACAAAACAGAGGAGGAAGGAAGTCGGAAGGTAGAATAATAAGCTGTGGGCACCTCGGGGAACTGCTGGGAAACTAAACATGGCATAGGACATATCTCAAAGAAATCCCAGCCCTGGGGCCAGTAAGCTAGCCATTTACTAGCAAACTCAGGGTCAGTACTGAGGGCTGGCTTAGGGGCCATTGACTCCATCACACTTCTGGCTGACCTAGTGCCCAGGCCACCGCAGGAACTCTGGGAGCCAAGACAGGATGTGCACCTGTGCTATGATGCCTGGGACTGGAAGGTTTTCCAGAATGTGAGACTTTCAGTTCTGAAACAGGGACAATCCTGGGGACACCAAGAGGGCTGGTCACCTTAGACCTAATCTTTCTGAGGAGTTCTTCCAAGGACAGTAACTCTGTGGCACTTCCAACTTTCCTAAGGACAAGTGGGTATGCCCCCAGGGCCAGACAGAAGCCCACAGGCAGAGAGCAGCCTTCCATGTGCAGAAGCGAGTGCTGGGCGGCCACAAGGAAAGTGACGATAGCACCTGCTGCTGTGTGCTGTGAACCAAGCGCTGTGCCGAGTCCTCCACATGGCATCTCACCATAACCCTGTGAGATTACTTACTGCAGAGAATTGCACAGTGAGTCACCAGCAAAACTGAGATCAAAGCCTGTGATGATTAATTTTCTGTGTCCACATGGCTAGCTATGGTCTCTAATTGTTTGGTCAAATTCCAGTCTAGATGTTGCGGTGAGGCTATTATTTTTTTTCATGTGATCAACATTTAAATCGGAAGACAGGTGGCAACCATAGCTGGCTCAGTAGGTAGGGTGCTGGCCACATACACCGAGGCTGGTGGGTTCAAATCCAGCCCAGGCCAGCAAAACAACAATGACAACTGCAACAAAAAATAGCCAGGCATCATGGTGGGCACCTGTAGTCCCAGCTACTTGGGAGGCTGAGGCAAGAGAATTGCTTAAGCCCAAGAGTTTGAGGTTGCTGTGAGCTGTGATGCCACAGCACTCTACTAAAGACGACATAGTGAAACTCTGTCTCAAAAAAGAAAAGAAATAAATAATAAATAAATCAGAAGACACTGAGTAAAGCAGATTACCCTCCCTAGTGTGGGTGGGCCTCATCCAATCAGTTGAAGGTCTTAAGAGCAAAGATCAAGATCCCCCCAAAAAGAAGAAATTCTTCCTCCAGACTGCAAAGACACTAGGCCTGAGTTTCAAGCTTCCAGACTCAAGATTGCTGTGCCAATACTTGCCTGAATTTCTAGCCAGCTCAGAGAACCCTAACTAATACAAAGCTCCAGTCTGCCGGCCTTTTATACTGCTCTGTAATTTGTAATCTGAAAACTTCTCCCGGTTCCCATGTTTCAGGTTTGGTCTTTCGTTCATTGACTGACAATTCATAGAGCTCCAGTCTGCCTGGGGAAACGCAAAAAGGGAACATAAGCCTTGTCCCTCAGTATCTGTTCTTCCCTTCTTTCTTCAATATCAAGATTCCTTGGATTTTAACTGGGCACAAAGCCACTCAGACAAAAGACTATCTTTCCCTTGCAGCTAGCTGTAGCCATGAGAAGGAATTCTGGAGGATGAGAGGTGAGCAGAAGTGATGTGTGCAACCTTTGAGTCATTCTTTTCAAGGAATACCTCCATTTCCCCTTCCTCCCTCCTTCCTCCCTCCCTCCCTCCTCCCTCCCTCCCTCCCTCCCTCCCTTCCTTCCTTCCTTCCTTCCTTCCTTCTGGAATGCAGATGTGAAGGCAGGAATTAGAACAGCCATTTCTGGACATAAGATGATAATTATGAATTGAGGACCCTGAGACCCTAATAATTAGGAAACAACCACACTAATCCTGGACTGCTTTCCCAGTCTTATACTAAGAAAGAAATACACTTTTGTCTCATTTAAATCTTTTTATGACAGCAGCCAAATCTGTACTAAAGAGTCAGAATAGGAACTGGCCCCTGCTAATTGCTTCCACGCCTGCTTTTCAAAGCAGGACACATCATCTACTACCCTTTTAATCTAATCATCAAAGTAAATGACTCATGGCTGGTGGCTCAGAAATTGAAACAGAGTTTTAATGCCAAGTTTTGGTTTTGCTTTAGCTTTGCTTTAGCAACTATGCTTGGGCATTTCCCCCTCTGGCTGGTTACCTGCATTCATGGTCCCAATCACTATTCTCCCCATATCCACGTCCTTTGCAGCACAACTTTGCAGACCCCCATATCACGACATGGGGTCTGCCTTCCTATTCCTTGATTCTGCGCTGGCCTGGTGACTTGTTTTGGTCACTTAAATGCAGCAAAGTAATAGTGTACCAATTCCAAGCATATGCCTCTAGAGAGTTTATGCACTTCTGTTCTCTCTTCTGAAACTGTCACCCTGGGAATAAGCTTGGAATAAAGGGTTAAATACAAGGTGAAGCAAATGTAACTCATCCCAGCCGAAGTCATCCTAGATCACCCAGCCCCCAGCTCGCCCAGACAGATGAGACACAATTGAGATCAGGAGAGCCCAGCCCAAACTTGAGAACAGGCTGATTGCAGCTTAAATTGGTAACTCACAAAATCAAAACTAAATAAACGGTTGTTGTCGTAAGCCATTAAATTTTGGCATGGTTTGCTCCCCAGGATAACTAACACATACACACACAGATGTGGTCCCTCTTATTCTATGTGCTATTGAAGAGCTCAGAAGAGAAGAGCGGAAAGCTTTTGGTTTCCTCCAAGTGGTTCAGTAAACAGATAGTACCTCTTCAGAAGGCTCTGGGCAATATCAAATAGTTTAAATACATTCTTTAATCCAGAAATGCCATTTCTGGAAATAAATTCTACAGGAATAATTGTGCATGTATTAAAAGATACGTATGTGGCTCAGCACCTGTGGCTCAAGCGGCTAAGGCGCCAGCCACATACACCTGAGGTGGTGGGTTCGAATCCAGCCCGGGCCCGCCAAAACAACAATGATGGCTGCAATCAAAAAAATAGCCGGGCGTTGTGGTGGGCGCCTGTGGTCCCAGCTACTTGAGAGGCAGAGGCAGGAGACTCGCTTGAGCCCAGGAGTTGGAGGTTGCTGTGACCTGTGATGTCACGGCACTCTGCCCAGGGGGACAGCTTGAGGCTCTGTCTCAAAAAAAAAAAAAATACATATCAAATATGAACAGTACAACAGTGTTCATAATAACAAAACATTGGGAACTATTCAAATATCCATCAATTGGAAATTGGTTCCATGAATTATGCCATAATATCTGGCAACTAAAAAGCATCAATTGCTGTTGGAATCATTAACCCATTAAAAAATATTATGTTATAGCTGTACAATGGAATATTATGGGCCATAAAAATGAAATAGACCCTTACGTGCTGACATAGAAAAGTATACAAAATATATTAGCAAAGAAAGCAAGTAGCAGAATGATATACATAGTATGAGCTCGCTTATATAAATTATGCGTGTTGAACACACATGTATACACTCTAGAAAATGTGTTTACAGAAACTTTTTTTTTTTTGAGACAGAGCCTCAAGCTGTCCGCCTGGGCAGAGTACCGTGGCATCACAGCTCATAGCAACCTCCAACTCCTGGGCTCAAGCAAGTCTTCTGCCTCCACCTCCCAAGTAGCTGGGACTACAGGCGCCCACCACAATGCCCGGCTATTTTTTGGTTGCAGCCATCATTGTTGTTTGGTGGGCCTGGGCTGGATTTGAATCCACCAGCTCAAGTGTATGTGGCTGGCGCCTTAGCCACTTGAGCCACAGGTGCCGAGCCAGAAACATTTTTTAAATCTGAAAATAGATCAAGAAAACTCTAAATAGAGATTGGCTTTGTGGAATATGAGAGCATAAGGGAATTTTTTTCACTTTTTACTCTATTTCTTTGTGTTTGGGGTTCATTTATAAAAATGAGTATTATCTTTGTAATTAAGTAAAATAATCACAGGGAAAACTTTTAAGGATCAGCGGCCACAATGAGCTGGTGACAATACATTTGTCAGGCTTTATGGCCAACATTTCTTTGAACTCAAGCCAGATTAATTCTTTCTTCTTCTTCTTTTTTATTTTTTTCAGATTGACAGGAGGGTACAAATGTTTAGGCTACATTGTTTTCATTTCTAAAGTAAAGTTCCGGTTGTAGTGGAGCCCTTCACCCAGGGGGTGTGCTGAACACCCTGATATCGTGCACATTAGGTGAGATCCCACCAATCACCCTCACCCTCCCACCTCCCTTCTCCCTCCCAGCCCTACCTCCCCCTCAAAAGACTATACTTAGGTTTTTCTTTCACGTGGTATATAGTCATTTATATATTGGTTTCATATTAGTATGGAGTACATTGGATACTTTTTCCCCCATTCTTGTGATACTTTCCTAAGAAGAAAGTGTTTCAACTCCATCCAGGTAAACATAAAAGGTACAAAGTCTCTATCTTTTCTTATGGCTGAATAGTACTGCATGGTGTACATATACCACAGATTGTTAATCCATTCATGGGTTGATGGGCACTTGGGTTGATTCCATACCTTAGCAATTGTGAATTGAGATGCAACATTCTAGTGTAAATGTCCTTGTGGTAAAATGATTTCTTTTCTTCTGGGTAGATACCTAGTAATGGGATTGTAGGATCAAATGGAAGACCCACTTAACCCAGATTAATTCTTAACTATTATTTTCAGGGCCACTGCTAATCCATATAGGCTTTTATGAAAATTAAGAAAAAAAGGCTTTCCTTCAGCTTTACCCCCATGTGGTAAGGAAAGTATGAGACAGACTTCATCCCCACTTAATTCTCAACCTTGAGCGGTGAGTGACCTGCACAACTGTACCAGAAATTCTGGGTATCATTGACGTATTGCTGTCTTTGGTAGATTTAGATGGGATTTGAAATAGAGAGAAGCAGAAGTCTCATTCCTTTTCGTTGTTCATGAAGCTACAGGGAAGACAAATGTCTGCACATAAATCCGTGTTGGTATTCTGCTCTGAACCCAAGGGAATAAAAGCCATAGAGTTCTAAAGATGCGAACTCAAGGCAGCATTGAGGATGCTGCACTGCTAATTCATTATCTGCTCAAATGCACCTGCTTTGAAAAATGAACCAGTGGGGCAGCACCCATAGCTCAGTAGGTAAAGCGCCGGCACATACAGCCAGGCTGGTGGGTTTGAACCTGGCCTGGGCCAGCTACACAACAATGACAACTGCAACCAAAAACTAGCTGGGCATTATGATGGGCCCCTGTAGTCCCAGCTATTTGAGAGGCTGAGAGAAGAGGATTGCTTAAACTCAAGAGTTTGAGGTTGCTATGAGCTGTGACACCATGGCACTCCACCCAGGGTGACATGGTGAGACTCTGTCTCAAAAAACAAAATGAACCAGTGGAAAACTCAGTTTACAGAGAAATTAAATTGGGAGGTTGCTGACTTTTCCCAAAGCATCACTGGTCACCTTAAGAGCTCTTTATGGACCATTATCTATCTGTTGAGGAGGAACAATATTAGAGAAAGTTGATTTAATCATCCCACAAAAATCTGGGGGGTCGCAACCTGTGTGCCAGGCCTCGTGCTGGGTGCAGGGAATGAATGATGAGTGAGACAAATACAACTGCTGCCAGCACAGATCTTATAGCTGGACCATGAAGAGAGATGTTAGTTAAACAGTCATACTAATACATAATTACAACATGGGATGGGGCTACAAATGAATGAAAGTGTAGAATGAGCTGGTGATTTGGTCTGGGGGAGTCAGAGAAGGCTTCCTGGAGGGAGAGACATTTGATCTGAGGTCTGGGAACATCTAGGACCTAGCTAGGCCAAGAGAAGAGGGAGGACTTGCCATCCACTCATTCAACATTTTGTTAGTTCTTACTCAGGCCATTCACTGTCCCAATAGAGACCAAGGCATCAGATGAAGCAGGAGAGTGAGGTCAAGGTATTTACACACAACTTGTTCCTTACACAGTTGCCTCAGGGTGGCTGAGTCCTCCGACCACAGAGATCCTCCAAGGTGCCCTGCCCTAAACAATTCTCTCCTTCTGGGTTGCAGTATCCTCTCTCTCTTACTTCATTTATCTCAGCCCAAGAATGGTAACAGCTCTTCTGCTTCTAGCCCTAGGTCCCTGCACTATTCTAGGAGTTCCATTCATTCACGTCTTTTTAATTGCTCCCTGTATAAATGACTCCTTCTTAAATAATCCTGATTGGAGTGTGCCCATTTCCTGCTGAGATCCCAACTTACGCAGAAACAAATCCCCAATGACTCCTGAATGCACCACCTGAGCGTTTAGGTGAAGGGTGACGTCAATTACAAAGATGAGCATCTAGAGAAAAAAGAGGGCCCAGTGTGGCAGAAGGGATCCAAAACTATTTTTTGACATATTATTTGAGCTAACAGACATCCAGGTAAAGATGGGGTATATATGCAATTCCTAAGTATATATATAATTCTGCACTGCAGGGTAGAGTCTGAGGCTACAGATGTATCTGGGAACTGCCTACATACCCATAGAGTACTTAAAACTCTAAGACTGAATGAGATTCTCCAGAAAGAAAGAGAGATAATACAGATGAGAAATTACATGTGCAAAGGAGAGTGAGACAGCCAGGGTTTTTTGTTTTGTTTTGTGTGTTGTGTGTGTTTTTTAAGACAGGGTCTCACTATGCTGCCCTCGGTAGAGTGCCATGGTGTCACAGCTCACAGCAACCTCAAACTCTTAGACTTAAGCAATAGGAACAGTGGGAAAGGAGCATGTGGCTGGAGCAGAGAACCAGACAGGGGGGTGGGATGAGGATGCAGAGGAACCATGGATGGATTCAGGCTTCCTCTTTCAAGCCTTTAAAGCTTGTGAAAGATTTTAGGTAGATGAGATCAGATCAATGTCTCTAAATGGCGATGCCAGTTTAAAACGGATTAAAGCTAAATCCCTGCTGACTAGAAATAAATCATAATGAAAATAAAAGCCCATCCGAAAGTATTGTGACAATGACACTAAGATTTGGGCTCCAGAAATGCGGGGTTTACAGTTTCTCGGGACCTTGCTTTGGGGCAGGGTAGATGTGCTGGGGGCAGTACTGAAAACATTTATGAGTCTCCTCTCCTTCTTCATATACCTCTCCCACACAGGGGTAGGCATCTCTTCCCTTACCGAGTTCTCCAACTCAGGTGCCTTTGCCGCTCAAGCTGCTGCTTTAGAACTCCATTCGCTTTGACCGACATTCTTTCATTTTGCAACTGAACCAAAAAAAAAGTCCTCTTGCCTCTTATTTCCCCCAAGTTCCTAGTGTGAAGGAGGAAACTAAAGCAGCAAGGTTTTTACACCCTCCACTGCCTGGCTGGATTGTAGCAGCAATCAGAGGACCTCAATGAGAGGTCTCAGTTGTTGATGTCAGAGCTGAGAGGCACAGGCTGGTTCCAGAGGCGAGGAGACTTGATGACAAAGAGGGCTGAGCCTGGCCAGGAAAGAAAATTCAGGAAACAGGCACCCAACTAGTGGATGAAACAAGGCTGAAAAGCAAGGATTTCAGACATATCCCCCACCTTCCCTGAACCACTAAAATGCTCCTGGCACCACACAGCAGAGAAAAAAAGACACAAGCTATTAAGTTTGGTCTCTGTCTGAAACAGCAGCCAGATAATTTTCCATCAGTGACCTACATCATGACTGCTGCCATGGCTGAATGGCAGAACCTGACTCCCAGCTCAGGTAAAAGCAGATAGAGCTGTCTCATACGCCGATGCCTGTGGGAGTGGCAAGGGGGCTGGCCTGCTGGTCTTGAACTTGACGCTTTTGACCCTAAACTCACATAGACTCACCTGGCCAACCAGTGGCTTTCTGCCTTTGTAGTAACAGGCACAGAAAGGCTTTGCAGGAGCAAAGTCACTTTCAAGAAATCTGTTGTTTTTAAAATCTGAGTTTACATAACAATTAAAGGTGGTAATTCACACCACAAGACAATGCTTTCTCTTTCTTTATCAAATGAATTCACAGGTGAGTTCCCCAAAATAAGTCTCACCTCCTTATGCAATTAAGCTCTTATTTATTTATTTATTTTTGAGAGAGAGTCTTACTCTGTCACCCCAGCTAGAGTTCAGTGGCATCATCATAGCTCACAGCAGCCTCAAACTCCTGGGCTCAGGTGATCCTCTTGCCTCAGCCTCCCAAGTATCTGGGACAATAGGTACACAAAACCATCCTGGCTAATTATTCTATTTTTTCTAGACACAGGAGTTTTTGTCTTGCTCAGGCTGGTCTTGAACTCCTAGCCTCAAGCAATCTTCCCACCTTGGCCTCCCCAAGGTTTTAGGATTACAGGCTGAGCCACCACACCCAGCCCCAATTAAGCCTTTTCTTGCATAAAGAGATTAGATTAAACTCTGACCAGCAAGCCTGAGGTTGGGGAAGAAAGGATAAAAGAAGTTTGAGGAAAGTCTACTAATAGCCAAAATCAAGCAAACATACACATTCAAACAAAAATAATAATGACAATGAAAACATAGACTTCCCAGTCCTGTGCCGGGCACTGTTCTAAGCCCTTTGCCTAGTTTTACTCATTTAAATCTTCACGCCATTTAACCTCTGATATAAGGACAATCATTATCCCTATTTTATAGATGAGGAAGCTGAGGCACAAGGAGGTTAAGTGATTTGTTCACTTCTAGCAACTAGGACAGCCAAAATTCAAACCTGAATATTCTGAGTCCTATAAGTCAGTAAGAAAATATGGCCTTTTTGACACATGAGGTTCAAGAATCAGACAGGATTAGATCTCTAAGTTTCCTTTTGTTGAATGTGAGTCATATGGAGTCACATCTCTGTTTCACATGAGAAGAGGCATTTGCTCCCAGATTCCAAGTTGGAGGCCATCCTAGTTTATACTCCCTCAAAAGCAGACATGGCCTTGGGCACAGATTGTTTGTTTGGGAGGTGATTTGGGGAACCAGGATAAGGCAGTAGGACAGTGAGAGGAGGAAGGAAGAAAAGCCATTAAAGGTGTGCTGGTGAGCTGGCTAACTCTGTGGGCAACTATGGCCCACCCTTGCTGGGGACTCACCAACGAACTGCATATAAGATGCTTCACAGTGTCCCTCTAAAGGTCATTCTGAGATATTTATCCACAGATTCTTGTCCTCCCTGAGGGAAAGCTATTCCTGAGAGTGTTGACTTCCCCAACCACAGACTGAGTAGCCTTCTGAAGTATGGGAAATAACTCTAAATCAGAAAAGCATAGACATCATGGCGTTGGAGCATAACAGGCCAGAGGCCCCGGCAAGCGTGGAGCTGTCCACCAGCGCAGTGCTGAAATCGGGTGCACAGAGCCCAGGGCTACCTTCAGCCTAGTACTTAAAGCTGCCCTCAGATGCTGTAAGTTTTGGTCCCTCTCTGTCTTTTCCTTATAATGAAGAAAAAGACAATTCTTGGGCCCAAAACCGCAGTGGGCCAATCCAGCAGCACTACCAGGTTACCTCTTCCCGACCTCTAGGAAACTACACAAAGGAGGTTTCCTTTGCTTTTCTGTAACATCTAGAATATGTGTTCCCGCATCCTTCATCCAATTCTACCTACCTGAGTAACTACAACTAGGGGTATTCCTTACTGGTCCCCTGCATACAGTCTTGCCGTCTCAACCTATAACCAAAAGCTACTCTCTGGAGAGAGAATCTGATCAGTTACCTCCTGTTTAAATCCCCCAGATACGGCCCCACTGCCTTCATAACAAGACTCAAACTCCTCACCATGGCTTCTAACGATCTCCCTTCTTCCTTCCCTGCCTTACTCTTGCTCTTTCTACCTCCAGCCTCAGTTCCTCCCACCCTCTCCATGTCCACGTGTGTGCCGTGCTCCAGCCAGCTGAACTCTCAGCATCTCCCTCGCACTGCTCCACCTTTGCATGTGCTCTCTCTCTTCCTGGAATACTGGACTCTACATACATGTTCTTCAAGACTTGGCTCAAAACTTATCCCCTTGGGGAGCTGCTGGCTCGGGTTTCTCAGAAGATGCCCCCTCACACACACCCTTCCGGCCACATCTCATTCCCAACCATGAGGCTGGCCTTTGACCCAGACCCCAAAAATCAGTCAACCAGAGTCTGACATCCTTCTGAACAAAGTGAGTTTTGTGGGATGGACATCCCAACCTTATCAATAAGAGGCTCCCCTGGATTTTCTGTTAAAACTAATGAAGAAAACAATTTCCTTCTCTGAGCTTATGATGCTGGAAAAAGGTGACTCTGCAGCCTTTGGAACCCATATTTCTCATCACATGGAAAGAGCGACAGAGTAGTAGAGATGATGAGGCTGATGCACTGGGGGTACATTAGGCTAGACTCTTTGAGCAGCAGAAACCCAATGCAAACCCATTTTAGCAAATAAATGAATGAATAGTGATTTGTGGGCTCACATTATTGGAGAATTTGGGGGTATATGTTAGGCTTATATCAGTCATGGCTGAATCCGGAAGCTTAACCAATTCATTTATTCTTTCTTTCTCTCTCTCTCTCTCATTTGACCATCCTTGTTTCTACTTGGCTTCACCCTACATGATACCCACCTTTGGCCCCATGTTCCCATCCTTCCAACCTAGAAACCCAGTGAAAAGAATACTTCTCTCCTTTATTATCAATTTAACCATACTAGAGCAGTCTCTGGTCATGTGCCTACCCCTGTATCTACCCTCGACAGAAGTATGGGTCACCATGACTGACAACCACAAGGATCACAGAGCAGGAGTTGGGTCAAATCTGGCCTGTCACCTGTTTTTGTAAATAAAGATTTATTGGAATACAGTCACAGCATCTATTTGTATATTGTCTGTAGCTGGCAGGGTTCATTGGCCTGCAAAGCCTAATATAATTACTATCTGGCCATTGTAGAAAATGTTTTCTGACTCTTGCCATAAACAATAGGAGAGAAGTGAGTTTTCCCTTTGCTTCCAGCAAAAGCCAGTGCTGCTGCTTATTGTGTAGCCTCAGGCATATCACAACCTCTCTGAGCCTTGGTTCCTGATCTATTAATGGAAATATTATACTTTCTTCACAGGACGGATAGATGGATGGACAGAGGCATACATAAAAAACATCTCATGCTGAAACTTCTTTGTCCAAAGCATTGTTTTCCTTTAGAGCTAAAATTAATTGGGGGAAATGATTAATCTGGAGTGAGTCAAATGGGAGCTATGCCAGGGAAACAGTTCGCTACAATAAATAAAGAGCTCAATACAGAGTCATTCAAGCAGGAAACATTCAATACACATTGTAGACCCAAAAGAAATTTAATTGAAACCCAAAGAAGGCAAAACTGCCCCACCAAATGAGAGCAGAGTAAATAACTCTGCAGAGGTACAGAAGGACTTTCAGCATTTCATCCTCCCTCCTCCCTGCTGAGATCCTGCCGCAATTATGTCTCAGTCAGAAGAAAGCAATTTTGTCCCCATTGTGTAGAGAGGAGAGGATGAGCCTTACTTTGATGGTCAAACACCTCATGATCTTCAGGTACAGCTTCAGGTGGCTGCTGGCCCAGAATGCGTCGGTCGCTTATTTTTCATGGAGGAAAGTTAGCAAGTGAGGGGTGAGGGTAGTTTATTCAAAGCTGCTGAGGAACCAAAGCGTTTTCATTTTAATCAGCACAAGTGCTTCCAAAATCACTCTTCCTTAATTGCTCACAGAAGGTAGCACACCAATTTTTAATATAACATTCTGAAGACTGAACAGGAGATAAAACTCTGAACCACCCCGCAGCTGCTTCCTCTTAAAAGCTTCTTACTCTTACTGGGGCTCAGTCACCTCACCTGTAAAACAGGAGGACAACCCTTCCTTTCCACGAAGGTCCCTTCCATGGACATAGACCAAACTGCATTCCTAATTACTATTTCTTCCCCCCTTTGAATATTTCCTGAAACTTAAAGAAGAATCCCAGATTTGCCAACCACTGTCCACAGGCCAGCCTCTTTGCTAGGGTCTCCACACACGCTGCCCCGCCCCCCCCCCCCGAGTCCACACACCCACCTGAGAAAGCTAATGGGAAAATTGAGGCTTAGAGAGTTGTTCTGCCCTGCTCAAGGCTATCCATCTAGTCAGGGGTAGGTCTAACATTTGAACCTAGGTCTGGCTGACTTTAAGTCCCACACTTCTAGCTATCTTACATTTAAGAAGACCGAGGGGCCAAAAGGCTAAGTAAGGAGCCCAAAGTCCCATCCTGCTCCCAGGCACCATTCTGCATTCCAGAGGAGTGGCACAACACGAGTATTGCTTATGTCAGCACATTTCCTCTTCACATGAGCTCTCTAAGGAAGTCTCTACTATTATCTCTATTTTTCAGTTGAGAAAACTGAGACTCTTGGGTGGTACCTATGGCTCAGTGGGTGGGGCACTGGCTCCATATGCTGAGGGTGTTGGGTTCAAACCCAGCCCCAGCCAAACTGCAACAAAAAATAGCCAGGCATTGTGGCGGGTGCCTGTAGTCCCAGCTACTCGGGAGGCTGAGGCAAAAGAATTGCCTAAGCCCAGGAGTTGAAGGTTGTTGTGAGCTGTGACACCACAGCATTAAACCAAGGGTAACAAAGTAAGACTCTGTCTCTAAAAAAAAAAGAAAAGAAAACTTAGACTCTCTGAAACCAGTGATGGGCTGAATGCTGGCTCTTTTATCTGTTCTAAAGGTGGTACCAAATCAACTAGTAGACTATCAGAGCTTATCTATCTCCTGGGGCTTCGTTGGCCATGGTCAGATCTCATTAGAATCTATTGTACATAGATCAGCACAACAAAAGGGCTAATTAAGAGCATGGACTGGGTGAGCATGGTGGCTCTGGGAGGCCAAGGTGAGTGGATTGCCTGAGCACAGGAGTTCGAGACCAGCCTGAGCAAGAGCGACACCAAATCTCTAAAAAATAAACTAGCCAGGTGCTATGGAGGGCACCTGTAGTCCCAGCTACTGGGGAGGCTGAAACAAGAGGATCACTTGAGCCCAAGAGTTTGAGGGTTGCTGTGAGCTATGATGCCACAGCATTCTACCCAGGGCAAGAAAGTGAAACTCTGCCTCAAAAAAAAAAAAAAAACATAGGCTGGAATCAGACTGCCTAAATTGAAACCCCTCCTCTCTGCATACTAGCTGTAGGCATGTTGCTTAATCATTCCTGGGCCTCGGTTTTTCCTTTTTGCTTCCCCTTTATAGCCATGAGGTGGTACAGGGCAAGGCAGCCATCCATGCTAACAGGAGGTGAGGAGTGGTCCAGAGTGGGATGAAAAGGGAATTGGCGTGAGAGAGGGATGTGGCCAAGATGGCACACTGGCCACATATAGGAAGATTAATCAAGTGTATGACCAGACTAAGAATAATGGGAGCCAGTTTGATCATTATTAGATAACAGAGTTACAAATACGGAAAGCTAGAATAAACTCTGTGGCATTGGGTTAGAATTAGAGTTCTATTGTTTTCAATACAGAGAGATAGAGAAATAAATAATACATGGACATTAAGAGACACCTGTGGCTCAGTGGGTGGGGCACTAGCCCCATATACCAAGGGTGGTGGGTTCAAATCCGGCCCTGGCTGAACTGCAACAAAAAAAACTAGCCAGGCATTATGACAGGCACCTGTAGTCTCAGCTACTCCGGAGGCTGAGGCAAGAGAATCGCATAAGTCCAAGAGCTGGAGGTTGCTGCGAACTGTGTGATGCCATGGCACTCTATGGAGAGCGATAAAGTGAGACTCTGTCTCTACAAAAAAAATAATAATAATAATACATGTACATACACACACATATATATGCATATACGTCTTTTTAGAGATCCTAGGAAAAATAATACCCCAATAGCAAATGAGCACACCTAATACCCAGATATTACTGGCTTCTAAAAACTGTCCACCACTAAAAGGAGCCGGGGCTTTTTATTAAAATAACTGACTCCATGACTGGAGCAAAGAAAATATAAGATATACTTAGAGTACCTTGTAAGAGAATGCAAAGGGGCACTCAAAAAACGGGGCAATTACATCCAAAGGACCAGGGAGCCAGCTAAAGGAGCTCCTACTGCCCAAACGAGCAATAATGGTAGTAATGGATTTTAGCCCCTTTGAATGAAACAGGCAACGATGAGTCCATACAGCAATTGGCTGGATTGATCCATTGATCTATCAATAGATAGAAAAAGTTACAAGAAGATTGGGATATTTATTAATACATATCTTCAAAGTTCCCCCCACCAAACAGATATCAATTACAAGAGGGGAAAGGGTAACTTTCCTTGGGGGGGGCTGGCAGATACTGCTCTAATCAGGGGATCAAAGTGAAGCCCATCAGTAATGAGACGGCTCAAAATCATGCACCACCCAGTGGGATGCAAGGAGAACACACCATCACTTCTGTTAGATGCACAACCTGAATCTAACCATCAGAAAACATCAGACATCCCCAGACTAAGGGACATTCTACAGACAACTGGCCTGTGACCCTCACAAGTGTCGAGAGTAAGAAAGCCAAAAAGGTCTGGGAAAACATTCCAGACTGAAGGAGATTAAGGACACACGACAAGTGAATGTGATACCTGTTCTGCACTAGGTCCTTTTGCTCCAAAGGACATCCCTGTGTACTAGATGGTAGTAACATGTTTATGACCATGATTCTATTGCGATTAAGCAGAATATCCTCGAATTCAGGCAGTCTTCTTCCAGCCCATGCTCTTAATTAACCCTTATGCTGTGCTGATCTATGTACAAGGCAATGAACAGATTCTCGTGGGATCTGACCACTGCCCAGGGAAGCCCCAGGAGAAGAGAAACACTAAAGTATTCCTAGCTGATGGGCAGCTGGTAGAAACTCACATTCAAATGATTCCGAGGGGGGAAAAAATCTTTGGTACTGTACTAATGACTTTCCTGTAAAGTATATGATTATTTCAAAAAGAAATCAAAGGGTATGTAACAAAGATTATCTATCTAGTATATGAGATATGAGTGCTAAGGACAGTGCCTGGCATAAAGTAAGTTCTCCGTCAATGTTAATTGTTATTATTCTCATCCAACCCTGGATGGACTAGGAGGCCCCAGCAGGTAAAGGTCAGTTAACCTGACAATCTGGGCACCAATCCAACAGCAAACATTACCTAGCAACAAATTGATCTTTTCTATTTTTTTTTTTTTTTTTTTGAGACAGAGTGGTAGAGTGCCATGGTGTCTCAGCTCACAGCAATCTCAAACTCTTGGGCTTAAGTGATTCTCTTGCCTCAACTACAGGCACTTGCCACAACGCCCAGCTATTTTTTTTTTTTTTTTTTAGAGACAAGGTCTCTCTCTGTCTCAGGCTGGTCTTGAACTCATGAGCTCAGGCAATCCACCCGCCTCTGCCTCCCAGAGTGCTGGGATTACAGACATAAGCCACTATGATCGGCCTCAACCACTTGATGTTACCCCCATTAGATCCTACAGAATGCAGCAAAACACTTGTTTCTTTAGAGCAGCGGTTCTCAACCTATGAGTCACAACCCCTTTTTAGCAATGAAAATAGTATATATTAACCAATGCGATGTAAGCGTTAATTGTATATGAAATCAGCACATTGTACCCCATAATGCATTAATGTATACATTTTAAAAAGAATGAAAATACATTGCAGCATTAGGAAGGTTGAGAACCACTGCTTTTGAGCATTTTACAGAAAAACCAAGCCATACCATCCATCAGCAAATCCTGTTGGTTCAACCTCCAAAATATATCTAGAATCCAAATGCTTCTTATTATCTCCACAGCTAACACCCCGGAAGGAGGCCTCACCTTCACTCACCTAGATCACTGTAACGGCTTCCTAATTTGTCCCCTTGCCTTTGCCCTTGATGCCCTGCAGTCTACTCTCAACCTAGCAGATGAAGTGATCCTGCTAAAAATAAGATAAAATATGATTTAAAAATCAGATCCTATCATTCCTCTGTCAAAGTGTTCCGGGGAAGCCCTACTTCACTCAGAGCAGAAGCTGATCCTTAACAGTGGTTGGTGAGGCTCTGTGCAGTCCCCCCCACACACACAGACATGATCTCACTATCCTCATCACCCTCTGCGCTCCTTCTTGCTCATCCTGTGACAGTCACACTGTTCCCTGAGCACAGCAGGGAGGCGTCCACCTCAGGGCCTCTGCACAGGCTGTTCCCTCTGCCTGGAATGTTCTTCCCCATATTCACACAGTTACCTCTGTCCCTTCTCCAGGTCTTTGCTCAAATGCCACATTCTCAGTGAAGCTGGGCTGCTGATAATTATTATAATATAGTCATGTGCTACATAATATCATTTAAGTCAATTATGGACAATACACACATATGACAGCCATCCCATAAGGTTATAATGGAGCTGGAAAATTGCTATCGCCAATGACATCATAGCCATCTTAACATTATACCTCCTAAATGCTTTGCTCATGTGTTCACGGTGATGCTGGTGTAAAGAAAACTTCCACACTGCTGGCTGTATAAAAGTGCACTACATAGAACTATGTGTAGTACATAATACTTGATAATAATGATTAACAACTATGTTACTGGTTTATGTATTTACTATACTATACTTTTTATCATGCTTTTAGGGTATACTCCTTCTAGTTATAAATAGAAAAAGACTGCTGTAAAACAGTATTCCGTGTTAGCTCATACATCCTGTGTTTACCAAGACTCATGATTGCATCATTTTCTCTTGTGCTTGATTGACTCTCTTATTCTTTGGTTCATCATGGCCCTCAAGTGTACAAGGTCCATGGCTAATGTTGCCAGTAAGAAGCCAGTAAGTAGAATGACTGAGCTGGAAACTAAACTAAACTGCACCTAGGCTAGGACTAGGAAGGTGAAAAACGAGTGATCGTTACTCTCTGGACAGGCATGTCCCATTCCACCATAGCTACAATCTTTGAAAACAAGAACAAAGTGACAGGAGCTCTTAAAGGATCTGCTTCACTGAAGGCAATGAGAGAAACAAAAATTCAAGAAAGGCCTGTATGAGACCTGGAGAAAAGTCTAATGACCTGGTTTAAAGACCAGACGCAGAAGCATATCCCTCTCTGCACTGTCATGATCACGGCCAAAGCAAAAGGATTATTTGCTATGTTGAAAGAAGAGGCTAGCTCTGCCCATGATGTTGAGTTTACTGCTAGCACTGCATGGTTTAAACAATTTAAGAATTGTTAGTCATGGGTGGCACCTGTGGCTCAAAAGGGCAGAGCACTGGTCCCATATGCCAGAGGCGGTGGGTTCAAACCCAGCCCCAGCCAAAAAAAAAAAGAATTGTTAGTCATTACATAATGTGAAAGTCAGTAGTGAGTCTGGGAAGGCAGCTAGAGAAATTTCAGAAACTCTAGACGAGCTGAGTGTAGAGGAAAATTACTGCCAAAGCAAATCTTTGATATGGATGAAACTCCCCATTCTGGAAACAGATGCTTGAAAGGACATTCGTCCATACAGAGGCTAAGTCAGTGTCAGGTTTCAAGGCTTTTAAGGACAAGAAAACAGTCTTGCTCTCAGGCAATGTTGCAGGCTACGCACAAAAGAGTGACATCTCCTCAAGAAGGTCCCCAGGCAGGTCCTTCAGGAGGTATTTCAGAAGAAGACATTGTTGTCATGGGAGTTGAGCTCCCTGCATGCTGTTGCCTCTGAAGACCTCCAATAGGACAAGATGTGAAGGTAGGGGACAGGGACGCAGGTGATCCTGACCCCGCGTAGGCCGAGGCTGCTGAGTTTTAAAACTTTCAAAAAAGTTTAAAAGGTAAAAATAAAAAGTTTTAAAATAGAAAAAAAAAAAGCTTACAGGATAAGGATATAAAGAAAGAAAATATTTTTGTACAGCTGTACAATGTGTGTGTGTGTTTTAAGGTGTTTGTGCTTTGATGAGTCAACATTTTTAAGAATTAAAAAGTTTATAAAGAAAAGTTGCAGTAAGCTAATTTATTATTGAAGAAGAAGAATTTGTAAGAGATTTAATGTAGCCTATCAACAGTGTTTACAAAGTCTACAGTAGTGTACAGTAATGTCCCAGGACTTCACATTCACTCGCCACTTTCTGACTGACCCAGAACTTGTAGGAGCTTCCAGTCCTGGGGGCTCCATTCATGCTAAGAGCTCTATGCAGGTGTAACTTTCTTTAAATCTTTTGTGCTCTAATTTTACTGTACCTTTTCTCTGGTTAGATATGTTTAGGTACACAAATACTCACCACCGCACTCCAGTTGCCTACAATATTTAGCCCTGTAACATGCCCAGGAGCGATAGGTTATACCATGCAGCCTTGGTACGTAGGAGGCTACACCATTAGGTCTGTGTCCCTACACTCTGGGATGTCCCATGATGACTAAGTCACCTAAGGACATGTTTCTCAGAGCAGGTCCCCATCCTCAAGCAACATATGACTGTATTTGCTCCTTGAGGACAGAGGCTTTGGTTGCTTGTTTTTCACAGAATATCACAGCACATAAAATGTACCTAAAACATGACAAAAGCAACCAGTATGTATGTGTCAAAAGGAATTAATGAGTGAATGAATGAATGGGTTTTTGCTTGGGACAGAGGAAAGAAAGGAGGAGAATAAATGAGCACAAGAACCACAGTAGGTGATGGGTCTTTCTGAGATCAGAAGCTCCATTCTCAGCCGGGTCACTCACGTCTGTGGTTATCAGCACAAATTCAAGCAGTGATGGGTTTTTTTAATGAAGGTTCCTGTTTGGCAGTTCCTCAAAAAGAATTACCATATGATCCAGTGATTCTATTCCGATATAGTCAAAAGAATCGAAAGCAGGGACTCAAACAGATATCTGTACGCACATGTACATAGCAGCTTTATGCGTAATAGCCAGAATGTGGACACAACCCAAATTTCATCACCAGGTGAATGGATAGACAAAATGTGGCTGAGGCAGGAGAATCGTTTGAACCCAGGAGTTTGAGGTTGCAGTGAGCTACGATGACGCCACCGCACTGTACTTGGGGTAACAGAAGGAAGAGGAAGAGGAGGAGAAGGAAGAGAAGAAAAAAGAAAAGGAGGAGGAGGAACACCAGGAAAGCACCATACCGAAGAAAGCCACCTGAAAATACAGCCTGAAGGCAGCTGTCTACAAGCCAAGGAGAGAGGCCTCAGGAGAAACCAACCTTCCTGACACCTTGATCTTGGACTTCTAGACTCCATCCAGAATTGAGAGAAATGGATTTCTTTGCAGGCTAATACAGTTGATGAATAAAACAAACAAGATATCTGCCCTCTTGGAGCTTCTAGTCTAACGCAGTATTTCCCCCAATTACTATAAGTACTTACATCTGTGAGTGGAACACTGCTGAGTACTGCGTCTGACACCATGGCCTAGTGCTGAGAATAGGAGTCCTGCAGTTTTTCATACACACAGGGAAACTGAGGCACCAAGAGAAGGGGGAATTAGACCTGGTTGGTTCCTGCTTCCATCCTTGATTCCATCAATAATTCATCAAAAATTCATCACTTTGACTGCCTCCATCACCTGTGTTCCAGTAGTAACAAGAGTCATAAAGTCTCACTAAGGCATTGCATGGAGACTTTTTGAAAGTAATTTAAAATAAAAATGTGCCGGGAGCACAAAATAGCAAATCTCTCGTTATTCTCAGAGATGAATGGACATGAGCTTTCCAGCCCTACAAGGGAATAAAATGGAATAAATCACTATCTGAAATCTATCGAGAGATCTGGTCTGGAATCAAAGAAGCACATAAAACAAACACCACTGGTTTTAAATTTCTGCAGGGGAAAAAAACCAATCGCCTTGAATTTTGAATCAGTAATTTCATATCTGAATATGTCACCTAAAGAAACAACCTTGGGTAGAAGGAGAACAAAAGCTTTATTATGCTTGTGTAGAGAGAAAAATGAAAAGCAAACTGAACATCCACTAACTGGGGAATAGTTAAGTATGTTCCACTCTGCAGAATATTATTCAGCTGTAACAAATTATGTTTATGACACTTTTATGGGAAACACTTATGTCACCAGGTCAAGTGAAAAAAATAGAATATAGAATTGCATGCAGCATACGTAGTGATCGCAGTCATAATAAATTAAAACACTAAGCATATAAAAATACCAGTGGGAAATACACTAAAACATTAACGGCGATTGGTCTCCATCTGTCTCCTCAGTTGTATTTTCCAAATCACCTAAAATGATTATAGACATATTCCTTTCAACATAGAAGAAAATTCGATTAACTTTTTTTTTAAGAGACTGGTCTTTTTCTGTTGTTCCATCTGGAGTACAGGGTGATGATCACAGCTCACTGCAGTCTTGAGCTATCGGGCTCAAGTGACCTTGAGCCTTACTTTCCCAAATAACCGGGACCCCAGGTCCAGCTAACATTTTTTTCTTTTTTTTTTTTTTGTAGAAACAAGATCTTGCTATGTTGCTCAGGCTGGTCTCAAAATTCTGGCCTCAAGCCATCCTCCTGCATTGGTCTCCCAAATTGTTAGAATTACTGGTGTAATCCTAACCACCTTACCCAGTCTCGATTTTTAAAATATATTTTGTAATGATGGAAAAATGCATAGCCTGAATTTTCCCCCTTAAAATGAGTCATATTCTAGAGGGTGATAAGCTGGGTGCTATCGCTCAGTAGTTGGACCATTGGCCCTGCAAACCAGGGGCAGTGAGTTTGCCTGGGCCTGATTAAGAGAATAAAAAAAAGAATGAAGCCTAATAACAAAAATAACAACAGTGACAATAATGAACATTTATTAAACATTTACTATGTGCCAGGCACTGTTCAAAGCATTTGCCCTTTATTAACTCATTTTAACTTTTGCCCACTCACACTCTGTTCCAGCTGTATCAACCTTGCTGTTCTTCAAACTCTTCACTGCCTCAGGGCCTTTGCACATGCAATTTCCTCTGCCTAGAAAGCTCTTCTCCCAGATAAACAACTATATGGCTTACTTTTCCAGGTCTCTGCTCAAATATCACCTCCAGAGAGAGGCCATCCCTGACTGTCCAACTTAAATCAACACACACACACACACACACACACAGCCTCTCTGGCCCCATTACCCTGGTTTATTTTTCTTCATGGCATCTATCCTATCTGTTGCACCATATAACTTACCTGCTTATTGCCTGTCACCCTCATTAAAATATCTGTTTTATTCACTGCTGTCCCCACTGCCAAGAATAACACACCTATCACATAGTAGGTGTTCAATAAAATATACCTAAATACAACAATCCTATGAGTAGGTACCTTTATTCTCCCCATTATACTGATTGTGAAAATGAGGCACAAATACTTGCTCAGATAAGTCACACAACCAGTAAGTGGCAAAACAAGACCAAATATACAGTCTGGCTCCAGAACTGCATTCTTAGCCAACAAACGGCTTAAGATGGGATTGTAACAGTCACAGTATTGATGAAGATGGGACTGTTTTTTAAGAGACATCTTCAAAGCAGATAGGCCAGGGTGAGTGCAGATGTTACACTGGCTTTGCAGAGGGAAGAAGGGGCCATGAGCATCTTTCTGGCAGCTGGAGGAGGCAAGGAATGGATTCTCCCTGGAGCCTCCAGAAGGAACTAGCCTTGCTGACACTTTGGTTTTAGGCCTTGAGTTTAGTGGTTAGTTGGACTCATTCTGAGCTTCTGATCTCCAGAAGTGTAAGAGAATGAATTTGTGTTGCTTAAAGCTACTAAATAATTTGTGTCTTTTGTTACAGCAGCAATAGGAGACCAATATATTAACGAGGTATGGAGGGAGGAACTGGGTGGTCACATCAATGAAAATTTTGGTCCAAGCTCATCTGAATACATAACGCCTGCCCTTACGGTATCCTTACGTAGACAACATTTCAGTGGTGCTGCTGCCTGAAATATAATTTTGTCATTAAAGCATGTGTGACATCATTCTCAGACAGATCAATAAGTACCCTTAGTAGGGTATGCGAGAGAGTTCATAGTTTACGTTATCTTGGATTTTTTTATTTTTATTCTTACTGATTTATTTTTGAGGCAGTCTCACTGTGTTGCCCAGACTAGAGTGCCACAGCATCAACCTAGCTTACAGCAACCTCAAACTCCTGAGTTCAAGCGATCCTCCTGCATCAGCCTTCTGAGTAGCTGGGACTATGGGTGCTCACCACAATGTCTGCCTAATTTTTTTGTTTTTAGTAGAGGTAGAGTCTTGCTGGTCATCAAGCTAGTCATAAACTTCTGAGCTCAAGAAATCCACCCACCGGGCGGCACCTGTGGCTCAAAAGGGTGGGGTGCTGGCCCCATATGGTAGAGGTGGTGGGTTCAAACCCAGCCCCAGCCAAAAGCTGCAAAAAAAAAAAAAAAAAGACAGAAAGAAAGAAAGAAAAGAAATCCACCCACCTCAGCCTTTCAGGGTGTCTGGATTAATAGGCATGAGCAACCACACCTGCCCTTATCTTGGGCCGTGGACCCCTGAGAGAGCAATATATCTGCTTACACTCCTAACATGAAGAACAGGTCCAGTCCTGGCTTCAAATCCCAGCTCTGCCACTGTGTATTAGCTGTGGGGTCTTGGGCCTGTCACCTGTCACCCTAAGTCACAGTTCTTTTCTCAGAATAATTGGGGATAGTCATGCTTGACTCACACAGTTCTCTAGAGGTGTAAGTGAGGTCCTGGGAGGGCTAACAAGGTCCAGGAAAAGTCTGTTGATGATGGTTATTGATTGGATTAAGAAGCGGGCACTGGAATTTGTTTTAGTTTGATTCACTCATTTCTCAAGTATTTATTGAGAGCCTTCTGTGTGCCAGGCCATCTGGATGCTTTCATAGCACAAAGGACAGAAAATTTCTTCTGTAAAGAGTCAAGCAATAGATCAAGCACAGTGGCTCATGCCTGTAATCCCACCATTCGGGGAGGCTGACACAGGAGGATTTCTTGAAGCTAGGAATTTAAGACCAGTGGGGACAACATAGTAAGATCCCATCTCTACATAAATTTTTTTAAACTTAGCCAGATCTGGTTTCTTAAAAAGAAAAAAGTCAGGGGTGGGTAAATATCTTAGGCTTTATAGGGACATGTATGTGTTCCAGTCACATTTTACAAAAACAGCAGCTGGTCCACAGACCATAGTTTGCTAACCCCTGACCAAGATACTAGACATACCTCAAAGAATAAAATAGCTGTGGATCTTGCCTCATGTAAATTCCCATCTGCATTTAATTTATTTTCCTTAAGTTAAAAAAAGTATTTAAGACCTTCTCTCCCTTCTCTGCATCACTGAGGCAGTAAAGGATAGCTTTGGAACCAGATCTTCTGAGTTCCAATCCTTGCTAGCCACTGGCTGGCTATGTGACCTTGGCCAGCTTCCTAACCTCTCTGTGTGTGCTTCAGTTTCTCTGTCTACCAAATGAGGTGATAATAATAAGTCCTCACAGGGATGTCATAGGAATTAAATGAAAGAGTTTTCAGGCTTGGCACCCATAGCTCAGTGGTTGGGGCACCAGCCACATTCGCTGGGGCTGGTGGGTTTGAACCCGGCCCAGGCCTGCTAAACAACGACAACAACGAAAAATAAAAATAGCCAGGTGTTGTGGCAGGTGCCTATAATCCCAGCTACTTGGGAGGCTGAGGCAAGAGAATCGCTTAAGCCCAAGTGTTTGAGGTTACTGTGAGCTGTGATGCCATAGCACTCTACTGAGGGTGACATAGTGAGACTCTGTCTCAAAAAAAGAAAGTTTTCAGGCATCCAGTAAAGACTTAATCAGCAATTTTGTTATTATCATAGCTAATGTTTATTGTGCACCAAAGATACACAGATACCATGAGAATAATTATCCTAGTGACTCCTCACACCCAGGCCCCAGGGTAGGAGAATTATCCCACTTGAAAGATGAGGAAATACATAGCAAAGTATCACAAGAATGGAGGAAAAAGTATCCAATGTACACACCCCTATTATGAAACTAATTTATACCTTTTATATGAAAGCTAT
>NW_003852433.1:15086065-15133028 GCF_000181295.1 Otolemur garnettii
GAGTAGAATATGAATGTTTTAACACAATAACTAAGAAAATTAAGTGAAGGCTATGTTAACCAGTTTGATGGAAGTGTTTCGGATTGTTTGTGAAAACACCACACTGTACCCCAGAAGTGCATTAATGTACACAATTACTATTCAATTAAAAAAAAAAAAGATGAGGAAATAAAAACTCAGGGAGGTGACACACAACTGGTAATTTAAACCCCCCAGATCTGTCTGGCTCCAGAGCAGGGGCCCTCAATCACTATGCTTAGAAGTCTGCCTACTTATGTGTACTAAACAGATACATTTCTCTCTGATTTTCAGGGGAAATAGCCAGCACTCATCTTTTGGATTTTTCCAAGGTCAAAACATCAAATAAAAGAAATAGAGCAAGACAACATGCCCACTTTCACCTCTTCTATTGATCACCGTACTGGAAGTCCTAACCAGGGCAATTAGGCAAGAAGAAATAAAAGGCATTCAAACTGAAAAAGAGGCAGCCAAATTATCACTGTTTGCTGATGATATATGAAAAACCTAAAGACTCCACAAAAAAATTCTTAGATTTGGTAAAGGAACTCAGTAAAGTTTCAAGATTAAAAAAAAAAATCTAACATACAAAAAATCAGTAGTGTTTCTATATACCAATAACAATCTATCTAAGAAAAAAATCAGGAAAGCAATCCTTATTACAATAGCTACATAAACAAAAGTACTCAGGAGTATATTTAACCAAGGAGGTGACAGATCTTTACAAAGAAAACTACAAAACACTGATGAAAAAAATTGTAGGTGACACACTGGAAAAACACCCCGTGCTCAAGAATTGAAGGAATCAATATCATTAAAATGACCATACTACACCAAGCAATCACAGATTCAGTGAAATCCCTATCAAAATACAAACATCATTCTTCATAGAATTAGAAAAAAATACTAAAATTCATATGGAACCAAAAAAGAGTTCAAATAGCCACCTAATCCTAAGCAAAAATAACAAAGCTGGAGGCATCACATTACCTGACTTCAAAATATACTACAAAGTTACATTAACCAAAACAGCATGGCATTGCTATAAAAATAGACACATAGATCAATGGAACAGAATAGAGAGACCAAAAATAAAGTCACATATTTACAGGCAACTAATCTTTGACAAAGTCAATGAGAACATACACTGGGGAAAAGATACCTGTTTCAGTGAATGGTGCTAGGACAATTGGATTGTCACAAACAGAAGAATAAAACTGGATCTGGATCTCTCATGTATTCAAGATGGATTAAAGAAAAATGTAAGACCTAAAACTATAAAGATGCTAGAAGAAAATCTAGGAAAAACTCTTGATGTAGGCCAAGAATTTCTAACTAAAGCCTCAAAAGCACAGACAACAAAAACAGACAAATTGGTCTTAATTAAAGTAAAAATCTTCTTCAAAACAAAATAAATAATCAACAGAATGAACCCACAATCTTCAGAATGAGAGAAAATATCTGCAAACCATATATCCAATAGTGAACTAATATCCAGAATGTATAAGGAACTCAACTCAAAAAGAAGAAAAAATAATAATAATCCTATTAAAAAGTGGGCAAAGGACTTGAATAGACAGTTTTCAAAAGAAGAAATCCCGATGACCAACATGCATATGAAAAAAATGCTCAGCATCACCATGCAAATCAAAACCACAATGAAGCTGGACGTGGTAGCTCTCACCTGTAATCCTAGCACTCTGGGAGGCTGAGCTCAGGAGTTCAAGACCAGCCTGAGCAAGAGCAAGACCCCGGTCTCTATTAAAAATAGAAAAACTAGCCTCAGTTGGGCATAGTGTCGGGCGCCTGTAGTCCCAGCTCCTAGGGAGGTTTGGTAAGAGGATGCCTTGAGCCCAGAAGTTTGAGGTTGCTGAACTATGATGTCACGGCACTCTACCCAGGGTGACAGAATGAGACTCTGTCTCAAAAAACAAAAACAAAACAAAACCCGCTATGAGATGTCATCTTACACCAGTCAGAATGACTGTTAATACAAAGATAATAATAAATATAAATAAAAGAAAATAAATAAATACATACATTTTTTAAAAAAGGAAAAAAGACTATAAATATCTGATGTGGCAGGGTGAGGGCAGGTGAGAGGGGGGCGTATAATGAGAAATTACTTAATTAATGGGTACAATGTACCTGATTCAAGGGATAGAGATAATAAAAACCCCGACTTCACCACTCTACAACATATCCATGTAACAAAATTATACTTGTTCCCCCCAAATATATACAAATTTTTTCTAAAAAGTCACATGATAAGAAGACCGTGTGAGATTGTGAGATGGGAGATGTTTTTGGGAAATGTAATCTGCTCTAAGTTTCCGGGGCAAGGGTGACCCTCTCCCAGCTTCCCGGGATATATTCCAGTTGGTCCATCATTCTGGTTTCATGCCCTTTGCCTGACTTAGGCAAGTAATGTGATTATAGCTAGTGCGATGGGAGGAGACGTCCCCTGGAATCTTTAGACAAAGGTATTTTTGCTCTGAAAAAAGAAACCCACCAAAGAAATTGGAGCCTCTTCTTTGGGACATTACATTGCATCTGAAAACGATGTCTGGAACTGGGAGAGTCGTCTTGTCACCATGAGGGTGGCTGGCACTAAGATGATGAAAGACGAATATAAGAAGAACATTGGCCTGGGTGAAGTTGTCACGGCACTGAATTAATCCTGGCGTCCTTGTCACTTCAGACAATACCTTTTCTTTATTGTTGAAGCCAGTCAAATCAGGATTTTTTCATAATTGTTGTCAGAACAAAAGCATCCTGGTTGATACAAATAGGTACTATTTCTTGAGCATTTACTGTCCCCTCACAGGCCACAGTGCTGCAGCTCTGCCACTGCACTAAGTAGTGTCCATTCTCTATCAGATCTTCACAGTCACCCTTGAAGCGGCCACCATTACTAACCTCATTTTACAGATGAGGAAATTGAAGCTCAAGAACAATATGAAAATTGTCCAGAGTCCCATAAGTCCTGGAAGAACTGGGATTTGGACCAGGGGTGTGAGCCCTTGTGTCTCACCGTTCTCCCATCAAACTGCCTCCCATCGCCGTCTATAAGCCGCTCCCTTCCCCCTCCATGCAAAACCTCACTCATATTTACAAATTGATTCAGAGAGCAGCTGTTGCACCCACGAATTTATGAATCAGATCTACTGGAAGCAATTGCAATCTTTGAACAATTCTGTGAAGATGTTTAAGAGACAGCCTAGGAAATCCAAACTAGATGTGATTTACCCCCAAGGATGGCAATTTAAGCTCCAGACGGAGTGGAAAGATGAAATTTGCAGACGAGAGCTCTCTTTGCTTTGAAACACCCTACACCTGCCTCCCAAAAGGAAGATCCTAATTTAGTTCAAGCACTGCTTGCAGAATTTTGTTTGTTTGTTTGTGATAGCAATCTTAAAACACAGCTTTTAATGCTTTGCTCCAGTGCTTACTGCACACCTTTCAGAGGACAAGTTTTCCTGGGGGAAAACAACTGAGGAGACCCACCAAGAGCCTGGATAATTTATACCCGGAGAATCTAGAAAAAGCCACAGAGACAAAGGCATCATTTGACAAAACCAAGGAAACCAGTAGATATTTAATGAGACCAATTTTACCAACAAGGCAGAAGCTCACACATACTGATGATGTGGGACAATCTGACCCTTTGTTGTGGAGTCAAGAAAAAAATCAGGGATGGTACACAGTGTGATATTAAAATTTATATTGCCTCGTGGTTTAGTCTAGTAACCATCATTTCAAACTCTGGGTTTCATAAGCTTCATTTATTTATGTAACTCTCATCTCACTCTCACAGTATCTCCATGTTTGACTTAATAGTCAGAACACTCCAGTTTATAGCTGAACAAAATCCAATTTTAAAAGTTGTTTTAAAAATCCTTCCTCTTCCTCTTAGCAGCATAGGTGATCTGTGAAAATGGTTTGCCATTCACTTGACCCAGAAAACCCCCAATGCACGTCAAGAGGTTTAAATGTTAGTGTTCACTTTAAGAACACACGTGAACCTAACCAGGCCATCAAGGGGGCATATATGAAAAGCCACCAAGTATCTGAAGGATGTCATTTTAAAGAAACAGTGTGTACCATTCTGACTTCACAATGGTGGAGTTGTAAAGGCCAAATAGTGGGGCTGGGCACAGGGTTGGTGGCCCAAAAAGCGTGCTGAATTTTTGCAGCACGTGCTTAAAAATGCAGAGAGGAATGGCGAACTTAAGGGTTTAGATGTAGAGTCTCTGGTCATTGAGCATATCCAGGTGAATAAAGCACCCAAGATACAAACCGAACTTACAGAGCTCATGGTCACATTAACCCACCCATGAGCTCCCCCTGCCACATCGAGATGACCCTTACTGACAAGGAACAAATTGTTCCCAGAACCAAAGAGGAGGTAGCATAGAAGAAAAGATATTGCAGAAGAAACTGAAGGAACATAAACTTGTGGCATGGCATGCAGCATAAAATAAATGCACATGACAGTAACAATGAAGTTTTATTTTTCCAGGTTTTCCAGGTTTATAAAATGACCAGGTATCTTTTGCTTCAGGTACCGCTGGATCCAGGCACTCAACTAAGATGGTCAAGTCTTGGTCTTTCTCCCGGTCATGAGTCTGCTTTTCTCTGTGTGGACTTTATCTTCAAACAGGTTCACTCAACACGGTGAGCCGCAGCTGTTCCGGATAGCACTGTCCTTTTAGCTACCTACCTGCAATAACGGAAAGTGAGCTTCTTCCCTTCTTGTGTGAGTTTTACCAGAATGTGTAAGGACTGAGTGAAGCTGTTACAGATGGTAATTTGAAGATCTTTGGTGGACTTCAAGAGACCAGAAGAATGAGCTAACATCTGAAGGTATCCAGCTCAACAAATGCTGTCTAGAAGACCCCAGCCCTGTCACTTCAGTACTAGCTGTGTGACTTAGGGAAAGTCACTTAATCTCTCTGTGCCTCACCCATGTAGGGTTGTGACAAATATTAAGTGACTCAATAATGAATACAGAGTGCTTAGAAAACAGCCTGTCTCCTGTTATGTGCTCATGAGATCCTGATTGAATGAATGAGTGAAAGAATGAAGGAAGCTGTCTTTTTACATCTCAATCCACAAAAGAGTCCATTTATCTCTTTCCTAAGAAGATAGTTACAAATCTCTATAATTTCTAGCACTTCTTTGAGATTAAGTTTCCAGCCTCCACATTCAACTACATTTAACACATCTTTCTGATCCAGATCACTTAAAGCGTCAGGTTCCAAGCAATAGCTAGAATGGTGAGACATGCTCACCAGGGCAAAGTAAGCAAACAAGCAGTATTATACTGTACAGCTTTGAATTTAATAGAGCCAAGATGCAGGCTGGTTGCAAGAGGCAAAATTAAATGGTGACCTTTTCAAAATGTGCTTTCTCTGATGCACAGACGAGCGTATGGCTGCAACCAGACATTTATCATGTCTGATTAGGAGACTTATGGTCACATAATTCTCAAAGCACAGAAAATAGAAACATGCCCTAATTCAGCTACACCCAATTTCTGAACCAAGCATCTTAATATTTGACTGTTCAATGTGACCCAGCCATTTCCCATGCCCCAGACACACAAATGTCCTATCAAGAACGACTGCATTTCCACTGCAGTTATTTGTCCCCTCTTCTATGCTAGGGATTTAGGGAGGAGGAAGGATGCTGAGGTAGGCTACGGGTGGGGGGAAGGACAAAGAAAAGAGATAAAAATCTAGAGTGTTGAAGACGAGAGCTGAGAAACTAAAGGATTCCCACTTGTCATGTTCATCATTCTTCACGCTCCTCTCCACCACTCACCTTAGAGAATTTCGGGGAGTTATTGAGATTTGCAAAGGGTATTAAATTCTGTGGCCACAATCCCCTACCTCTGCAGAACTTTCATACACTCAGATTCCTCTGACAGGTGATTCAATCACACTGTAGTGAACTAAGCATCTATTACTCCAAACAGGGATGCTATTCAATTCAAAAAATATATTTATGAGGCATTGAATGCCCCAGGGTCACTGTCTTGAAAAAAAAAGAAGAGAAGAGAAGGGGGAGGAGAAAGGAAGGGAGGGAAGAAAGAGGGAGGAAGAGGAAGAGGAGGGGTCACGAGCCTCCAGTTATTAGAGGCTGGTAGCACAGTGGTTAGGGTCACAGCCAAGCCTTATTTTGAAACTCACCTCTACTTTTTCCCAGCTGCGTGACCCTTGATGAGTTACCTAACCTCTCTGAGCTTCCGTTTCCTCATCTGTACATGGAGATAACTGCTGAGAGCTGAAAAGGTGAAGAGGGGAGTATTTCTAGCAACCATTCCCCCAAAATAGTGGTCCTGTGAGAGGTAGTGTAAAAAATAAGGGGCTGAAATAAGGTAGGGGCAATTCTGGGTTAGCTAACCCCCCTGGCAGATATATTAAAGGCTCTTACAAGTCCTGCAGAAAATATGTCTGTTTAACTGACTATTCTCCAGAGTTTGTCTGTAAAACCCTTTTTGAATTATCAGTTTTCAGGATCCCCATAGAAATTCGTGTTCCATGGAACACATTTTGACAAATATTAGAATAGAGATTGATTAGAGAAGCAACATTCATCTCATTTATTAAGTAAGAGTTAATTAACTTGGACAGTTATCTAATTAGAGTACATAGATCTGGCCATTGGGATAGGATGTTTGTGGGTGTGAGAGGCACACCTGGTGCCAAGAAGCTGTCTTAGTATGTTCATGTTGCTATAAAGGAATATCTGAGGCTGGGTAACTTATAAAGAAAAAGTTTATTTGGCTCATAATACTGATGGCTGGAAGACTGGGCATGTGGTAACAGCTTCAGGCTGCTTTCACTCACGGTAGACGGCAAAGGGGAACAGAGCCGGTGTGTGCAGAGATCACACGGCAAGAAAGGAGGCCAGAGAGTAAGAGGGGAGGTGCCAGGTTCTTTCTCAACATCCAGCTCTTGAGGGAACTTAAAGTGTGAGAACTCACTCCCCTGCCCCAGAGAGGGCATTAACTTACTCAAGAGAGGTCCACCCCATCACCCAAACACCTCCCATTAGGCCCTACTTCTAAAATTGGGGATCACATTTCAACATGAGATTTAGAGGAGACAAACATACAAACTATAGCAGAAGCCAACACCAACTAGGTCCATCCAGGGAATATATGGTACCAACTGGCAGGTATTAATCAGGGGTGCCCAACTGTTTTTTCTCTTTGCCACACAACATAAAAAGAGTTGTCGGCTTGGCGCCTATAGCTCAACCGGCTAAGGCGCCAGCCATGTACACCTAAGGTGGCGGGTTCAAATCCCCAGCCCAGACCCGCCAAACAACAATGACGGCTGCAACCAAAAAATAGCCGGGCGTTGTGGCGGGCGCCTGTGGTCCCAGCTACTTGGGAGGCGGAGGCAGGAGACTCGCTTGAGCCTAGGAGTTGGAGGTTGCTGTGAGCTGTAATGCCACGGCACTCTATCCAGGGGGACAGCTTGAGGCTCTGTCTCAAAAAAAAAAAAAAAGAGTTGTCTTGGGCCACATATTAAAAGCACAAACAATAGGGTAGCACCTGTTGCTCAGTGGGTAGGGCACCAGCCCGACATACTGAGAGTAGCAGGTTTGAATCCAGCCCCAGCCAGCTAAAACAGCAAAGACAACTGCAACAACAGCAACAAAAAACGCCAGGCATTGTGGTGGGCACCTATAGTCCCAGCTATTCAGGAGGCTGAACAAGAGGATCACTTGAGCCCAACAGTTTGAGGTTGCTGTGAGCTGTAATGCCATAGCACTCTACTGAGGGTGACAAAGTCAGACTCTGTCTCAAAAAAAAAAAAAAGTCCATGTATAACTTTTGCAATATTGCAATATTCGACACCACAGATAAGCAAAGCAGTCCTCAAATAATCTACATGTGGACCGTGGGTCACAGGTTGGATACCACTGATACGTCATAAGATGACAAAAATCGATAGGACATAAAAGAATCAGATCTTGGAAAGGAGTCACCAAAAGCTTTTGCCCCCAGGCTGTCTTTATCACTGCTCTTGCTGTTGATTATGGATTGCGAGCTGTGGCACAAGACGTAGTGGACCAGAGGGGAAAATGGAAAATGTAATGTTATATGGAAAGGGGTCTGGCTGGAGGAACTGCAGGAAGCATTGATTTATCCAACATTCAGAAAATACCTATTCATGTCTAGAAGGAGGTAGGCGAGAGAAGAGATTAAATGACAGTGGTCGTGTTGAATAATTGTTGAAGCTGGCTGACAGGTATATTCAGGCTCATTATACTATTCTGTCTCCTTTCACACATTGCCCATAAAAAAATAGCATAAAGTATATATTTATATGAGCAGCACGTTGAGGAGGATTATACTGAAGGGAAATGTATTGTTATCAGAAAACATAAGCAATAAACACATAAAATGTATTTATTTGGAGGATTATTAAGATGTAATTATATATAGTTATGTTTCTGGAAATATTCTGCAGATAGGAATAAAATGAAACGAAGGAGTGAATTGAGGCAATATAGGAGGCAAGAGGTAGAATAATAAGCTAAAGGGGATTTACATTTGGGCTTCAACAAATTGGAGTGGAGGGTCTGATGGAGAGTGAGTTCTGTAGGCATCACTTCCAGGTGCCCGGAGGTTGGGAGTCCCCCTCCACACGTCAGTTATGATAAGCCCTTGCAGATTTCAAAAGCAATTCAAAAAAATGCCTGAGCAAAGGAGTGTTTGGGAACTCTTCTTAAGAGAAGGTCTGGGGTATACTAGGAAAAGCTTGAGTAGACCTCAGAGAGCATGATCGTATGGTAAACTGAGGGCTACCCCAAACCTGCACACTCAAGAATTCCCCAGGCATTGTTCTCTGGCACGGTTATGTTCACTGTACATAAACTGAGTGGGAAAGATGGAAAATTGTCTCCCAACCTCTGTTTTCTACTTCTCCCAGAGCCATCTTTCTCAACAGAGACAATATTGGTACCCTGGGTAGCACAAAGGGTGCTAGGACTACTCCATGCAGTTTAGGAAGTTTAGCAGTCCTGACCCCCACTCACAAAATTTCAGGAATGTCCCCCAGTCATCGAGAAGACCAAAAATGCCCCTGTACATCTCTAAATGCTCACCAGGAGGGTAATTTTGCCTCCAGTTGAGAAACACTGTTCTGTATAAAATGTTTGGGTGAGCTCAGGTCCACCTAGGCAAACACTGCATTATCAGCCTTCCATGTAGCTAGGTATGGCCATGTGACTGAATTCTAGTCAATCAAATGTGAGAAGAAGTGATACATGCTACTTCTGGGTTCTGTCTTTAAAGGAAATTGGTACGTCTCTTTTTACTCTTCCCAGGGGCTAGAATACAGATGTGATGGCAGGAGCTGAAGCAGCCATATTAGGCCATAAATGAAAGTCAAATGTTTTAGATACTAAGCAAAAAGATGGAAGGAGCCTGATCATTGCAGAGCTACTCTACTAACTCTGACCTACCTACCTACCTAGACCTCTATGTTAGAGAGAAACAAACTTATATCATATTTAAGATGCTAATTTTTTTTGATGTTTGTGAATCCACATTATCTACATTATTCTACCTGGGATATAACCACCTAGAATAGCAGAGCTCCTTCCTCTGGTGGATTTTATAAGCTGACATGGGTTCCTAATACTTGCAGCACCTGCTGCACCAGATGTTTTCCCTTGCTTCTGGCAAATAGTCAGATCTTATAGGAAGAAGAAAAATAAGAAAGCAAGTCAGCTTATGCACTCAGAGCGAAGACTATAAATTCCATTCCTTCATGGGCTTTAATTCCCAGGGTCAGTAAGTAGATAGAGCTCTTTCCTCACTGTATTTATCCCCAAAATACCCCCAGGACCCCAGGGAATCACTAACAGGGGAGGGGGATAGATACTCAGGAGCAATAACAAGCATCATCGCATTTTCTACCACATCCAGTGTTTCACAATCTCTAGGCAACCATACACCTCCGTTAGGATTTTTTAGTTATATATGGGTATAAAAATAACATTAATAAACATAGACATTGATATGGCCTTTAACTGCATATCAACAATTATTCTAAGTGAACTCATATAATCCTAACAAAGATCCTATGAATTGGGATTAGCGTCTCCATTTCACAGATAAAGAAACTGAATCATGGAGAGTGCAGGAGACACAGCCAGTAAATAGCAAAGCTAAGAGTTAAACTCAAGCAGGCTGGCTCCAAAGCTCAGCACATATCACCAACTATATTTCTAGGATATCACCTAGTACATGGGGTACCAAACTATAGCCCACAGGCCAACTCCAGCCCTGGTTTTATAAATAAAGTCTTATTGGAACACAGCCACAACCCTCCCCACCCCCACCCCTTGGCTCTATAGTATCTGTGGTTACTTTCATACTACAATGGCATGGTTGCAACAGAAACCATAGAGCTCTCAAGGTCTAAGACATTTGTTATACTATCTAGTCCTTTATGGAAAAGTTGTCTGAGCCTTGATTTACTCAAATATTTATTATTTTTTCTTAAATTAACTTATCGTACTCAAATAAAATTATCTTAGAGGAAGATTTTACATCACTACCACAAGTGGAAACCTAATCCTTGCTGAAAGGATAAGGAAAAATGTGAAAACAATGGAAATGAAATAATATTAAATTCTAGTTAAACATATTCACCTCCCTCAAGCTTTGAGCATAAGACCTGCTGTCTGTTTACTAAAGAGAGGAATTGCAGCAAGTGTAGGGACCCATTGGCACCCAACTGAGACTTTTCCCATTACCTCATCTGGAAGAATGAAAGTGACTAAAAAGAGAATCCACTTTTCTCTATATGATTCATGAGGTTATATAATGCCATGCCCCAAATCATCATAGGTACCATCAGAAATCAATCATCTGGCAAACTATTAAATAACAGGGGAGAACATCCTGTATTTGAGGAGATACTCAACCAACTCGTCACATAAATCACAAAGGAAACAGCGACTGACATGGATGTCATCCACTCAAACCAGTGACCCATTTATTTTTTAAATTGGCCTTAAACAAGAACATCACTGTCACCCCCGAGAATCATGTCCTTGGGGAAGAAGAATGTTTACTTCCCATCTTGATGCAGAACTTGAAAGCCATCTCACAGACAGAAAATTAGAGAACTGACAAGCTCAAGCAATGTTGAGGATCACGGGGGAAGAAAACAGATTGCCCAGGGTCACCTGGCTGAACCGAGACTTGGACCAAAGTCCCATTCTAGGTTTTGGGATATTCATAAATTCTGACCTTTGAGAAACATATTATCCCCAAGTTCAAAATTATAAATAAAGATTTGTTATCATTTAATGAAAATATGACTTAGTCCATTTTCTGTTGCTTATTACAGAATACCTGAAACTAAAAAAAAAGGGGGGGAGGGGAAGTTATTTCTTACTGTTATGGAGGCTAAGTCCAAAGTTGAGGAGCTGCATCTTGCTGGTGAGGGCCTTCTTGCTGGTAGGGACTTTCTGCAGAGTCCTGAGGTGACGTAGGGCATCACGTGGTGAAGGGGCAGAGTATGCTAGCTCAGGTCTCTCTTTCTCTTCCTATAAAGCCCCTAGGCCCACTCCCCTGATAATCCATTAATCCGTTAACCCTGCGGTCCCCAAGTCCCACACTGTGTACTGCTCTGTGGCCTACCAGTAACCAAGCCACACAGCATCACTGCCTGAGTTCCATCTCCTCTTTCATCTCTGACCCCCACCCACCACACACCCCCACACCCATCCATGAAAAACAATTGTTTTTTTATGAAACCTGTACCTGGTGCCAAAAAGGTTAATCCCCTTTAATCCATGAAAGGATTAATCCATTCATGAGGGCAGAGCCCTCATGACCCAGTCACCTCATAAAAGCCCCACCTCTCAATACTGCCACATGCCACATTAGGGATTTTCAACATGAGTTTGGAAGGGGACAAATATTCAAACCATAGCAATGATGCTTTATGAAAACAAAGGTAAACATGATTAACAATTACTATTTTGAAGGATGATTTATATAAATCCAGTTTTTGAACAAAAGCTCCTTACTCTGGCCTGCAAAGCCCCAAAGGTTGGGCTGCCCACCTTTCAGACTTCATCTCTCACCTCTCCCTCTTGTTCACTGTGCTACAGCCATCTGGATGACACTTACAGGGGCTGCCTTGTGCAGGGCAGGGTCCTTAGAAGTATCTTTGCCTTTTACCTACCTGATGCCAATAGTACTACCCCATCAGTTGTGATCATCAAAAATGACTTCAGGTATTGTCACATGTCCCCTGAACAAGAGGGGACATAAAACACCCCCTGTTGTATCTTTTCTTTGTTTGAGTGAAGGAAACGTAAGTTGATAAGCTACCCTGGGAACGGTGTTCTCAACATGCAACTCCCCTCCAAGAAAGGTGAGTTTGGTCACCATGAGACCAGACCTCTCATGGTTTACTCACTGAGATGGGATTGGGGTATGCAGGCTCAAACCTGGGTGGGTACAGAGTGTAACTGCTTGGTACAAAGGGTGAGGAAATGGATTTGAACTTTGGAGAAAGAGTAGGAGGAGTCAAAAGGCTTGAGTCCTTGCCCCATTGAAAAAGAGAAACTCAGTGGCAGCTAGTTCTAATTCACCATTACAAGAGCAGCATACCTGTGAAAGAAGCCCATACAAGGAAAGCAAAGTTTGGAGGTAGAGAAAGAGAGTCTCAGTGACTTCACTTGACACTTGGATCAAGCCATACCTGAAGCCTATGATGAGTTCCAAACTTTTCAGTTGTATGAGGCTTTTTAGCTTGTGCCACTCTGAGTTGGGCTATCTTGGTAACTTGGAAACCACAGAGCAGTACACAGCTTAGACTTGGGGACTGCAGGGTTAATGGACTAATGGATTATCAGGGGAGTGGGACCAGGGGCTTTATAGGAAGAGAAAGAGAGACCTGAGTAGCACACTCAGCACCTTCACCACGTAATGCCCCACATCACCTCAGGACTTTACTTCTGACTAATTCAAAAAAGAAATGGAGGCCAAGTGCAATGGCTCATGCCTATAATCCTAGCACTCTGGGAAGCTGAGGTGAGTAGATTGCCTGAGCTCAGAAGTTCGAGATCCCTCTGAGCCAGAGACCTCCATCTCAAAAAATAGCTGGGCATTGTGGCAAGTGCCTGTAGTCCCAGCTACTTGGAAGGCTGAGGCAAGAGAACTGCTTGAGCCCAAGAGTTTGAGGTTGCCGTGAGCTACAACAGAACAGCACCAAGAGTGACAAAATAAGACTCTATCTCCAAAAAATAAAAATGAAAAAGGAATGGATAAATCACTAGGGTATGTTTATCCTATAAAATTATATGCCACTAAAAAGAAGTAGGTAGATTGCTACCTTGCTACCTGTTGATCTAGAAATATGTCCATCATCATTAATAAGTGAAAAAATCAAACTAGACTTCACCCCCACTAGGATGTCTATAATCAAAAACAAGAGTTGACGAGGATGTTAAAAAATAGGAACCCTGGCTCGGCACCTGTGGCTCAATAGGCTAAGGCGCCAGCCACATACACCTAAGGTGGCGGGTTCAAATCCCCAGCCCGGGCCCGACAAACAACAATGATGGCTGCAACCAAAAAATGGCCAAGCGTTATGGCGGGCACCTATAGTCCCAGCTACTTGGGAGGCTGAGGCAGGAGACTCGCTTGAGCCTGGGAGGTTGCTGTGAGCGTGATGCCACAGCACGCTATCCAGGGGGATAGCTTGAGGCTCCGTCTCAAAAAAAAAAAAAATGGGAACCCTCATACACTGTAGGTAGAAATGTAAAGTGGTGGCTTGGCATCTGTAGCACAGTGGTTAGCACCAGTCACATGCACCGAGGGTGGTGGGTTTGAACCCAGCCCGGGCCAGATAAACAACAATGACAACTGCAACAAAAAATAGCCAGGCATGTGGCGGGTACCTGTAGTCCCAGCTACTTGGGAGGCCGAGGCAAGAGAATCGCTGCAGCCCAAGAGTTGGAGGTTGCTGTGAGCTATGACGCCACAGCACTCTACCAAGGGCAACATAGTGAGACTCTGCCTTAAAAAAAAAAAAGAAAATGTAAAATGGTGCCTCTGCCTCTAAAAACAATTTGATAGTTTCCCAAAATGTTAAACATAGAATTACCACAAGGCTAAAACAATTTGATAGTTTCCCAAAATGTTAAACATAGAATTACCACAAGGCCTAGCAATTCCACTCATGGGTATACACCCGAGAGAATTGAAAGTAAATGTCTACACACAAACTTGAGCACGAATGCTCACAAACGGTATAGGAAGCATTTCTCATAATAGGCAAGAAAAAATAACTCAAATGTCCATCAACTAATGAATAGATAAATATATGAATAGAATAGATATATCCATATAATGAAATGTTCTTCAGACGTGAAAGGGAACAAAGTACCACCACATACTACCACACAGAGAAACTTCAAGACATTATGCTAAGTGAAAGCCAGTCACAGGAGGACAAAAATTATTCCATTTATATGGATAAACCTAAAGAAATAGGAAGTAAATTAGAGGTTGCCAGGGGCTGGGGGGAAATTAAGGAAAATGTGTAGTTACTGCTAATGGGTTTCTTTTAAGAGAGACAAAAATGTACTAAAATTAGATACGGCGATAATTGTACAACCCAATGTGATACCAAAAAAAAATTGAATTGTATATTTTAAATGAGAAAATTGCATGGCATATGAATTAAATCTCAATAAAGATGTTTTAAAAAGCAAATTAAAGAGCATTATGTGTAGTATGATTCCCGCTTTGGTAATAAATAAATATGATTTAAAAAACACAACTGTATATGTGAGTCCCTATGTTAGAAGAAAACATTTAATTTCCCAGAATTTTTCTTGAGCAATATATTTGAAGAACTTTTTGTTGTTGTTGTTGAGACAGAGTTTCGCCATGTCACCCTCGGTAGAGGGCTGTGGCATCACAGCTCACAGCAACCTCAAACTCTTGGACTTAAGCAATTCTCTTGCCTCAGCCTCCCAAGTAACTGGGACTACAGGGACCTCCCACAACACCTGGCTATTTTTGTTGTTGCAGTTGTTTAGTTGGCCCCGGCTGGCTTCAAACCTGCCATCCTTGTGGGCGCTGAGCCAAGAAGAACATTTTCCAAGCAACTTGCAGAGACTATGAGCCCAAGGCATGCCCCATTAGCAAGATGTAATCCCAAAAGTGCCTTCTAAGGGTGAGAGCCCTTCATTAGGTTCAGGATATGTTTGTCAGGGCATGCAACCGGAATAGGGCCCAATGTACTGTGGAACTGTTCTCCATACCAGCAACCGGGGATTTAGGGAGGAGAAGCAAGTGAGACTGAGGGAGAAGCCTCTGGAGTGACAAGGCCAAGGGCAGAGCATGATGCCCTTTGGGGGTTGGAGAACGGTCTCAGTACGACCCCTTTCCTCTGCCTCCTCTAAGGCGGCTTCTGCAAACTCCAGGTTGCTCAACAGGGCTCATGTGCCTGTGGGTAAATTCTGCAAGAACTCAAAGACATGCTAGATTCTGCATGTGAAATGGCATGGGGGGGAACCACAAATCATGCTAAGACTTGGACGCTGACCTCTTGAATATGTGCCTATATAAATGTAGAAAATATTCCAAAAGGATAAATGCTGCACCATTACTGCTGGTTACCTCTGGGGGCAGGATTGACAGCAAAGAACAAGAAGACTTTTATTTATTTCCTTTATACACGTCTGCCTTGCTCGAATTTATCACAGTAAGTGTGAACGATTTTGTCCTTTGAAAAGGTAAAAAAGACAACTCAAGGGCAGCCTCCTTCAGAAGTCTCCCAGGGAAAAAACACTCCTCTGCATTGCAATTAAACTTTGTTCCTCCTGCTATTTCAACACTTGCCACTTGGGGAGCCCTGGAGAGCAGAGGCTGTGGCACCCAGTAACTATCTGGGGAATGAATGAACAGCTAGGTGAGTGAATGAGTAAGTGGATCAGTTCACCTGTGCCCACAGCAACCATGAATCCTACCAGCCTTTGTCCTAGCTCACCCTACTGAGACTGGCTAAATGACAAGAGCAGCCATTTGGGGATGCTGGGCCACCCCAAGGCGCCTGAGATTAATTACAACTGACGCCAACACCTCAGCAGCATGGTTTTGCAAGTCTTAATCACACGCAGGGGATCAGGAAGAATGTTCGTTTGTTCACTCTGACCCCAGAGTCTCCAGTGTTCTTCTTTACCCCTTTCTCTTTTCTTCCTGACACCCCCAGCTCCCGAAGGAAAGCAGGGGACAAAAAGGGAGAAGAGAAGTCTTTCAAACCGCAAAAGAGAAAGGGCTCAGGCTCCAGGGCACTCAGCTACTTCAGCTTCAGACCTCAGATTTCAGGAGGGAAAAAACTGTCTTCTTGTATTTTTAGGAAATGGCTCAGCCAGAAGAGAGAATGGAGAGCTGGGTCCTTGCCCAGAGTCAAGATCTGCATTACAAATGCCTCTCAAATCTACCCACTAAGAAGAAATGTTTATGACAAAGACTGTTCTCCCAGCTGAGCTCAGAAATACTGAAGCTTCCTTTGTCTCTGCCAGGAAGCTGCAGCTACCCAGATTTCTTTGGTGTTTGACCATTTGTTTTAGGGCATCTGAGAGATGATCACTCCCATCCATCACTATGTGTGGATAATCTGAGAGATGATCACTCCCATCCACTATGTGTGGATAATTAAGAGACCAGGTGAGAAGGGAAAGGTGACTGTTACATGAGATCAATTGGAAAGCAGACCTAGATTCAAATCCCAGCTTCACCACTGACCTGCTGTGTGGCCCTGAACACATTGCTTAACTTCTCTGTGCTTTGGTGACTCCTCTGTTATTTTCGAGTCCTCCTACAACCTGGTTCTTGGAAAAATTCTCTCTCCAAACATGTTTGTCTTGGAATTTAAGTATTACCATCTCTGGGAATTCTCTACTAAGACACAAAAATCTCTTGAAAAATCTCTAACTCAACCCTAAACATTCGAGAATGGGTCCACTTATCAGAGATAAACAAACCAGTTGGTTAGCAGGGCCCAGGCAAGTTCTGATTGGGGGAAAGGAAGAGAAGGAAGCAAAGGAAAGAAGTTCCTCCCACAGGAAGGGAGAATAGGTTTGATACCACGGAGAGTCCTGAGCACATCTCAAATAACAGATAATATAGAGAAACATTCATTGATCCCTTACTAGCTGCCAGGCATCGTTCTAAGGGTTTCACAGATTTCCCCTTCACATTTACAAAAAAAGAACATTTCACAGATCGTGAAACTGAGACCAGGGAGGTTAAGTTTTAACTTAATCCACAGGTCATACCACCAGTAAGGGGGAGAGCCAGCTTGAAATTCCAGACCCTTCACTCAAAAACAGTGGGCAGCTTACAGTTCTTTGGAGGCACTGGGATCCTTGGATGGTGTTGTGAGTGGAGGATGTGGCAAAAAGAGGCGGCATGGTACAGAAAGAAGTCACTGAAAGACAAGCACCAGCACCTCTCCAATTGGCATGGACTTGCCACATTCTGCAGCTGAGATCTCCATCAGAAGCACAGGAATCAGCACCCTGGTTTGAGTGGGTCCCTGGCAAAGGCTGGCCCACCTGACACCCTTCCCCCTTCACTCCAGCTCAATGTCCCCAAAACTGTTACCACGGAGACCACCTCTCAGGTAGCCAAAGCTGGGAGCTGGGGCCAAGTACCAGGAGGCTGAGAGAAAGGGCTGACACCAACTGTGGGGCATGATCACAGGAGGCCCCAGGGAGGTGGGGCCAGGGTGTGCCAGATGGCTGGGAGCAGGAGGCCAGCCCATCTCCATGGGGATTGGTTCCTTGCTATGCTGGGGTCTGCAGGGTTCCCCTCAGAGCATGAAGCTTCTACCAGAAAAGAAAAAAAAAAAATGCACAGCAACACAGATTTTCTGTCTTTAATCAGGTTGCACCTTAGCTATTTTTGCAGTACCTGCCATGTGCCGGATCCTCTGCAGGGGGCTGGGATATAATTATAGGGAGTTCCCAGACCAGTGCATAAGTCACCCAATATAAAAAGTATCAGGACTCAGTGCCTGTGGCTCAAGCGGCTAAGGCGCCAGCCACATACACCTAAGGTTACGGGTTCGAATCCAGCCCAGGCCCGCTAAACAACAATAATGGCTGCAACCAAAAAATAGCTGGGCGTTGTGGCGGGCGCCTGTGGTCCCAGCTACTTGGGAGGCTGAGGCAGGAGACTCACTTGAGCCCAGGAGTTGGAGGTTGCTGTGAGCAATTAAGCCACGGCACTCAACCCAGGGGCTCAGCTTGAGGCTCTGTCTTAAAAAAAAAAAAAGTATCAGAATCCCAAACAGAAAATGTGGATTAGTCCTATAAGAAGTTGCTCCCATGTTAATTTTCATTTTAGGGTTCTTTAACTGTCATGCTTATTTTCATATTAGCATTAATAATGGTTGTATCCATAATACCTTGCAGTTACTGCACATACACGAAGGTCGTTACATGCACCAACTCCTTCTATCTCCACTATCAAGCTATAATGTGCCCATTGTTACTATTATTCCCATATCACAGATGTGGAAATTGAAGCTCAGAGAGGTTTACTCACTAGCCCACGGACATCTATATCTGATGTACTATTAATGTTACTATTAATATTAACATTTCCCAGTTTTGCTATAACAAATTGCTACAAATTTAGGAGCTTAAAACAATCAGCTCTGGAAGTTAGAAGTCCAAAATCAGTTACACTGGCTAACGTCAAGGTGTCAGGACAACTGGTTTCTTTTAGAGGCTCTAAGGGAAGAATCCATTTCCTTGCTGTTTCTACCTTCTAGGAGGCTGCAGGCATTCTTTGGCTCTGGCCCCCTCCACCACCTGCAAAGTGCATCACTCTCATTTCTGCTTCTGTTGTCACATCTCCTCTTCACTCTCGACGTTCACAAGAATCCTTGTAACTACATTGGGCCCAGGATAATCTCCCCATCTCAGAATCTTTTACTTACTCACATCCACAAAGTCTTTTGCTATGAAAGGTAACAGATTTATGGATTCCAGGATTAGGTCATGGACATCTTTGGCCATTATTCAGCCAATCACAGCTGTTTAGTGGCAGAGCCAAGATCCAAATCCCCAGATCTAACGACAGAGTCCATCCTGTGAACCACCAGATAAGAACATCCTTCACACTTCACTCCCAGAGAGTTGAATGCCTAGGACTCTCCAACCACCACACTGAAGGGAGAGAAATGGAAGGGGGGTCTCCTAAAGTCCACTCCTTAAAATCCTGGACAGCCTTTGGAGTCAGACAGTCCTGAGCTTCAATCTCCACAATGACTGCTACTTGCACTATGACCCTGGGCATGCACTTTGCCCTTTCTAAATCTGTTTCCCCATCTGTAAAATGGGTGTGCTTAGATCTACCTCACAGAGCTGTTGTGCAGGTTAAATAAGATTACACAGAGAAAGGGTATAATACAAACTCAGTGCAGAGTTGGAGCTCAATAGATAGGAATTATTGTTATCGTCATCATCATCCTTATTATTGAAAAGGTAGAATTTAGTCATCAGCCAGCCCTTCCTGAATAACCCTGCTTATACCCAGATGCTCTCTTTGGACTTCACCCTAACAACCTTAGCATTTAAAAAGTAAAACTCAGCCAGGCCTGGTGGCTCATGCCTGTAATCCTAGCACTCTGGGAGGCTGAGGTGGGTGGATTGCTTGAGCTCACAAGTTCAAGAGCAGCCTGAGCAATAGTGAGACCCGAAAGAAAGAGAAAAGAAAGAAAGAAGAAAGAAAGGAAGGAAGGAAAGAAATGGAAGGAAGGAAACGGAAGGAAGGAAGGAAACGGAAGGGAAGGAAGGAAGACTGAGGCAAGAAGGTCACTTGAGTCCAAGAGTTTGAGGTTGCTATGAGTTATAATGCCATGGCACTCTACCAATGGTGACAAAGTGAGACTCTGCCTCAAAATAAAATAAAATAAAATAAAAATTGGCTCAGCGCCTGTAGCACAGTGGTTAGCTGGCCACATACACTGAGGCTGGTGGGTTTGAACCTGGCCCAAGCCAGCTAAACAACAATGACAACTGCAACAAACAGAAAAATAGCCGAGCACTGTGGCAGGTGCCTGTAGTCCCAGCTACTTGGGAGGCTGAGGCAAGAGAATCGCTTAAGCCAAGAGTTTGAGGTTGCTGCGAGCTGTGAGGTCATAGCACTCTACTGAGGGCAACAAAGTGAAACTCTGTCTCAAAAAATAAATAAATAAAACAAAATAAAATAAAATAAAACAAAAAACTTTCTTCTAAGGCCCGGACACTCCTTACAGAAGAACCTCAGGGGTGAACCGAGAGAATCCCAATCAGAGGTGGAAAGTTTAACAGAATGAATGTAAGGTGCTAACAACTTCCTGGGAGGAAAAAAACGATTCCTGATGCCCAGACCTGTCAAATGGACACTCGTTCTCAGGAGCAGAGTAACAGTGCACTTAACCCCGATTACACCACCGGAGGCTTCCAAAAGCCAGATATGTGAGGTGGAAAATAAAGCAAGAAGCATCAGGACTTGTTTCGGCAGAAAAGTGCACTAAAGGCTGTAATTAAAAGCCTCCTGGAGTATTTCCAAATGAATAGCCCACCCCCCGAAAAAATATTTTGACAAGCAGTGCTGAATTATTCAATAGACTCTGCTCCTTACTTAAAGCAGAGCGTGGGTTGGCAAGAGGCTGTTTTGTTTCCACTTTATTTCTTCACTGGACTCTTTATAGTCTGGATTTCATTACGGTTCCAAGAATGTCATGCTGCAGAGCAGGGGGGGAATGTGGGAGCGACCACTATGATTCTGGCGGATGTGTCTATATTTGACGAAGGCTTTAGCCGCTAGCCATGAGCACATCCATTTAAATTAAGGAGTGGGAGGGACAGTTATCCCCCTGCAGGCTGCTAATTTCATCCAGGAGACTCTAATTATTTTTTTTCCTATTATTTTCCTTACTGAAACAATGCTAGTTACATAAGAGTATTTCTATTGCTAGAACTCAGTAGTGAAGTAAAAAATAACAACAATGATCCACGATCCTCTGGAGAGGAAGAATAAGGATCTGGGCAGGGCTGACATATTCCCAGATGAGTAGCAGGAATGACTTTCCCGAGGTAGAATTCTTGTACCTTTCCTAAGGAAGTAAAAAGAATTCTTAGCTGGCTGCATCTGATCACGGTGGTAGTTACATTCATTTGTCCAAACTCACCAAACTACAGGGCCATGAACCAGCTCTTTCATATAAAAAAGAAAAGAGGGTGGCACCTGTGGCTCAAGTAGTAAGGCGCCGGCCCCATATGCCGGAGGTGGCGGGTTCAAACCCAGCCCTGGCCAAAAACTGCAAAAAAAAAAAAAAAAAAAGATATAATTGCAATGGATCATTAAAACTGATTAATAAACAAAAAGTAAGAAAGAAAAAATGTTTGACATCTGCCTGTGACCGGCTCTTGGAAGCATTTTGCTTATTAAAAACTTAATTCTCTAACAGCTCATTCACCGAACAAGTGTTTCACTGGGCACCTACTATGTTCAAGGCACCGTTTTAGACACGAGGGAAATAGCAACAGATGAGATGACAAAAATCCTTGTCCTCAAAGAATTTATATTCAAGTGGGGAGAAATAAATTGCAAGCAAGAAAGTAAAGCCATAAAACAACTAGAGACAAGCTGAAGTGCTGTGGAGACAATAAAATAAGATAATGGAAAGCACAGGGACTCGGAGAGCTGCTACTCTAGAGCCATCAAAGAGGGTTTCTCAAAGGAAGAGCCTGAGAACCAGAAGGAGGAGAGGGAACAGCCAGAAGGAACCACAAATGCAAAGGCCCTAGGGTAGAACCAGAGAGGAGGTCAATATGATGTGGCTGGAGCCAGGCAAGCCAGAGGGAGGGTGGGATTGAAGACCGGGATTAGAGAAAGAAGAGATTAGAGAGGTGAGTAGGGTCAGATCGGTCAGTCCTTCATGAGCTGCTGGAGGAGCCTGAGCAATGGCAGGCAAGGGTATAATTGTGGAACAATTATTCCAGTGGCTCAAGGGACATTTGGGGAGATACATCACCTGTTCTGTCACCATGGACACCAGGACCATGTGTCAGATTTGGACTGGGGTTGATTTTCCAGAAAGTGTTCTTGGATATACTTCTGAATGACAAGACTCAAGGTGGCAGGTTGGTCTGTAATTGATTCAACATATATTAACAGGTGCTGACTCTCAGCATGGGGGATGCAGCAGTGAACAGACTGACCAAACTGTGCCACCAAGCCTAGGAGGGGGCGGGAAAGGGGAAGCACAGAGATATGGGAGCACCAGGGAGGAGCATCTAACACAAACTGGAGGGGACCTTGGAGGGCTTCTTGGTGAAAGCCAACTGAAGGCTAGGAAGGAGGGGGAGGGGAGAAGAAATGGGATTCCAACGAGGCAGAATATCATGTGCAAAGGCCCAGAAAACACAGAGGAAACTCAAGGAACAGCAGTAAGATGCCACTGGAACAGAAAGCGAGAAGGTATAGAATCAGCAAGGGCTTGGGAGTCACACAGAGAAGCTTAGACTTTATCCCAGGGGTCACAGGAAGGATTTAAACTGCAGGAGAAGTGGATGATCAGATCTGCATGTCAGAAAGAGCAATTGTCTGCAGGTGGGGACGGGGTTGGCGAAGGGGAGGACATGAATCTGGTGTAGTCAGGCAGAAGAGGGACAAATGGAGCCCAAACAAGGAAGGTGACTGCAAACAGAGAGAAGAGGGTAGACATGTGAGCCATGGGCAGGGTGGATTCCCATGGGATTGTCAGTATGGGGAAAGGGTGGGGTCGAGGATAACTGTTGAACTTCTGTTAAATAACTTATAGATCTACCATGGCCAGTGGACAAGAAACAGTCTGTGAGGCCTTGAGGAAGACGGTGTTTATGAAGCATTCAGACCTGGCATCATCTGACCATGTAGCTACAAACCGCACATGGCTACTTACTGAGTACTTGAAATATGGTTAGTGTGACTAAAGAAATAAATTTTTAATTGTATGTGATTTTAGTTAATTTTAATTTTAACTCAGATTTGATTCCGTTATTGGGGGGAAATTAAGTATATTTAGGACTTAGTCACGTGAATCTATGTCGCCAATTGTAAATATTACAAAATCCAAATCTAGAGCAAATATGTCTGATGAGAATTTAGCTTCCAAGTTGAAATTGCTATAAATGTAAGATACATTCCAGAGTTCAAAGACTCAGTACCCCCCCCCCAAAAAACAAAAAGAATTATGTTGCTATTTTCAAAGCTTACTATGTCAAGGACTTGGGAATTAACAACCTCTTGCTCTTCCCAAGAAGGTTTGTATTTCCCAGGTCTTCAGTCCTAGCATCTGAGAAGCCAGTTTCCTCAAATATCCTCAGGAGTTAACATCTCGATTGAAAGCAGAAGTCCTTAATTAATGAAACAAACAATTATCCTTGAGAACAGAAGTGTTTCCCCAAAGCACAGAGCATGAATTTGCTAATTTAATTCAATAAATATTTACTGACAAGCTACCATGGGCAGGACACTACTTAACAATATGTACTCGGTAACTATAGCTATGTAACAAACCATCCCGAATCTCAGTAATGTCAACCATGGATCATTTCTCTGTCCTGCATGTGAGGATCAACTGATCAAAGTTAGGCTTACTGAGAGCTGTCATCCTCTTCTGACCCGCAGTGTATCACTTCTTTCTCACTCTTGTGCCAAAGCAAGACATACGGCTGAACAGAAGACAAGGGGTGGGCAAATGTAGGATCACCTCAAATTTTTAGTACGGCTTCAAGCTTTCATAGACTTGGAAGTAGGGAGGTGCCTGTGGCTCAGTGAGTAGAGCAACCAGCCCCATATACCAAGGGTGGCAGGTTCAAACCCAGCCCCGGCCAAACTGCAACAAAAAATAGCTGGGCATGTGGCAGGCACCTGTAGTCCCAGCTACCAGCTACTTGGGAGGCAGAAGCAAGAGAATCGCCTGAGCCTGAGAGCCGGAGGTTGCTGTGAGCTGTGACACCACAGCACTCTACCAAGGGTGACAAAATGAGACTTTGTCTCTAAAAAGAAAGCAAGAAACTCATAAATAAATAAATTTGAAAATATATGGCAGCACCCATAGCTCAGTGGGTAGGGTGCCAGCCACATACACCAAGGCTAGTGGATTCCAACCCAGCCCAGGCCAGCTAAACAACAATGACAACTACAACAAACAACTAAAAAAAAAAAAAAATTGGGGCATTGTGGTAGGCTCTTGTAGTCTCAGCTATTTAGGAGGCTGAGGCAACAGAATCACTTGAGCCCAAGAGTTGGAGGTTGCTGTGAGCTGTGATGCCATGGCACTCTATCCAGGGCGACAGCTTGAGACTCGGTCTCAAAAACAAACAAACAAACAAACAAACTTGAAAGTATTGCAAACTTACCCAACACATCATTGGAAAGTTTATTGATTTAATTTTCTTTTATACGTTATAAATTTAGGGTTATAAATCTTGAAGGCCATACATATAATTTTTGGCTTAAATCTGACTGAAGATGGAAAATGTTGACCAAAACAAGTCACTGCAAAGTCACATGACCAAGCGAGGGCTTGGAAAGGACAAAGAATTAGGATCAGTGGTGAAGTTTACCACACAATGATCACAGAGATGAGCACGCAAGGGGTTTGCACATAAAGCCAGACTGCTGAATTGAAGGGGGTGATGGTGGTAGACGCTACAAAGAAACACAAACTAATACAAAACACGACGTGGCATCCATTTCTGAAAATAATCATGAGCCAGGCAGCGTGTTGTTTTCTATGCATCAACTCATTTACGCCCCACAAGGGTGCAATGAAGCAGATTTTCATTACCCCCACTTTCCTGATGTGAAAAATGAAGCTCAGAAAGGGAAGAGGCTTCACCAAGTCACCCAGCATGTGATGGAGATTCAGTCCTAGGTCTAATTACAAAGCCTGTGCTCGGAACCTCTTGGGTGGATACTGACCTCCTGACATTAAATCTAGCAGTGATTCAGAGGAGAAAGAGGGAATTGAAAGTCTTCACAAAAGAGAAACTTTTTTTTTTTTTTGAGACAGAGTCTCTCTCTGTTGCCCAGGCTACAGTAATATGGCATCAGAGCTCACAGCAACTTCACACTTCTGGGTTCAAGCAATCCTCTTGCCTCAGCCTCCCAAGTAGCTAGAACTGCAGGCAGAAATTCCACAAAAACCTCTACAACACCAGGCTAGTGTTTCTATTTCTGATAGAGACAGGGTCTTGCTGTGGCTCAGACTGGTCTCAAACTCCTGAGCTGGAGCAATCTACGCACCTCGGCCTCCCAGAGTGCTGGGCCAAAGAGAAACCTTTTATCTGTGATCCTTGATGCTGATAGATAGAAAAAGAGGAGACGGAAAGGAGGGATGGAAGATGGAGGAAACAGAATGAATGAACATATAAAGGCAAAGTGTAAGGCACTAGGGGATCTGTGGGGAAAAGCGAGACATCCACTTTGGCTTTTCTAGAAAGTTAAGACCAGAAAATTGGCTGGGGAGTCTGGATTCAATGCCATGGGCAGCAGGGAGCTCCTAAAGGTTTCAGAGTAGGAAAGTGACTTCAAAGCAAACTAACTTTCTGGTCATCTATAAAATCAACTACCTGCTGAGCAAGGAATGTGCGTTTAAGAGACAAGAGACCAGGCTAGGCTTTTGGAGGGAAGAGAAATTGGAGAGAGAAGCTAAGAGAAATCTGGTTCATCGGTGCTTAAGAACTTCACCAAAAGCCACACTTAGGAAATCCTTTTTCAACTCTGTCAGGAGAATAGAAGGAGTTCGCGTATTCCCTTAGGGGCTGCGGAAATTGCCGTCCATCCTTCAGACACTCAAATTCAGGTTGGTGATTAAAAAGCCCTTTTTACAACCCAGTGCTTCTCTTTCTTTCAGCTACACTATTTAACGTGTCTTCAAATTAACTTAAAACTGCAATAACCAGTTCCTTGAGCCAATTGAAGGAGAAAGAACTCACTGCTCGATTTTTAATATGCCCTCTTAGATTGCAAAGAAAAAAAGGGTGGGGGTAATTATGTACATAAGAATATTGCTCTATCCCTGCATTAAAAAAAAATCTGAACAATTCCTCTGGTTTCTATTAATTCTGCACAACTATTATCTAACATGATTACAGCAAGCAAAGGCAGGCAGAATGTAATGAATAGATTTTTTTTTAATAAGTAGCATGGGTGTGCTATATAAGCAATCAGAGGGTAGTGAATTGTTGGAGCTGGAAGGAAACTCAGAGATATGTTTTACAAGTAAAAGTATCCCCAGGAGGCCAAGCAACTTCCCTAAGTCACAGGACAATCTAGTCCTAGTCTGGCCTAGTCTGGCCTAGGAAGTAGGTACTGTTTTTATCCTCATTTTACAAATGAAAACCAAGGCCCTAAGAAGAGAAGTTGCTTGCCCCCATTCTAACCCACAGCTAGTAAATGGTAAAGGTGGAATTTGAACCCAAGGTTAACATAAACCTATGTTCTTTTCTCGAGAGTATATGCAAGTACAAATACCAACTTCAAAACCACAAGCTCCTGTAGGACAGAAAGGAAAACAGAGAGCTGAAGGGACAGAGGGGGCGAGTACAGAGCAGGTCTAAGAGAAGAAAGGCACACAGGAGTGGCTGCTCAACGCTTCACTAGATTACATGCAATCACTTGCCCCCACTTTTTAAATGGGGTTTTTGTGATAATCAAATGACAGGTTGCCTATGAATTACTTCGGGGAGTTATGAAGAGTTATACAAAGGATAAATTAAACAGACCCCTGTCATGATTTCATCCAGAAGTTACCCAACAAGCTCAGTAATCTAAGAGATCATGAGGGATCAGGAAGAGAGGAAGGAAGTTCTCAGAATGTTCAGAAATGTTGTAAAACCCACTGTTAACCCCCAGACTCAATTCAAGCACCACTGAGAGGCCGAACATCACTGCAAAGGCAGGAGGGATTTTATCTATTCAAGCTCAGAGCCTGGGCTGCCCTTTAAGAAAAAGCGGGAACAGCCCTTACAGACTATTCAGACAATTCCTTTATACCTCTCCCTCTTCCCTCCCATTAGACCATCCCACTCCATCCCCTTATGGGTAGGTAAACCTTGTCTGTCCTAAACTGACAGGTATAGGGTGGTCGTGTTTAGGGTTGATTGGCTCAGGGATGAGTCTTCTTTGTCTCAGGTGAGCGAATGAGAAGGAAGGGATAAAGGTCGCGAGTGGGGTGAGTGCAGAGTAGGGTGATGAGTGCAAAAAGGGGAGGGGGTCAGGATGTGGGCTGAGAGCACAAGGGGGCTAGTGGGACAAAGGGGAGGGAGTCAGGATGTGGGCTGTAACACCTAAGTATGATAAGGCCTTTGATATGCGGCAGCCTATTGTCCTGAATAAACAACAAAAGGAGGTAGTTTGACTTGTGACTTGAGTTACTTAGTTTGGCTCCCACACCACCTGCTACAGGTGAAAACCCCAAATATTCACTCAGAGACTACTGACTCTTGGTTTACACACAATTCACATCAGGAGTTACCAAGTTTCCCAATTCTACAAGGGATTCAAAACTTGGACTTAGAGGAAGAAGAATGCTGCTTCGTTGTGATGGATGAGACCTGGCAGATATAGAAAAAGAGAGGGAAACTCTAGAAGTAAATAAAAAGGCTTGCAGCCTGGGGCTCTTTAGTGTAAGGGCAAATGGCTTTCCATCCCTCAAGGAGAAATCACAGGACAGTGAAAAGAGAAGAGTGTGGAGCCAGCTAGAACTATGGGTAAATTCAGCCTCCACCATTTACAAGCTGCCTGGACTTTGGCAGGTTCTGCACCTCTGTGAGTATGGGGGTTTGAAAATATGTCTACAGGATGGGCACAGTGGCTCACGCCTATAATCCTAGCACTCAGGAAGGCCAATGCAGGAGGACCCCTTGAGCTCAAGAGTTCAAGACCAGTCTGAGCAAGAGTCAGACCCCAGCTCTACTAAAAAAATGGAAAAATTATCCAGGCATTGTGTCAGGTGCCTGCCTGTAGGCCCAGATACTTGGAGGCTGAGGCAGGAGGATCACTTGAGCCCAGGAGTTTGAGGCTGCTGTGAGCTAGGCTGAGGCCACAACACTCTAGCCCAGGTGACAGAATGAGATGCTGTCTCAATAAATAAAATAAAATAATGTCAACAAATTTTTTTTTTTTTTTTTTGAGATGGAGCCTCAAGCTATCGCCCTGGGCAGAGTGCCATGGCATCACGCTCACAGCAACCTCCAACTCCTGGGCTCAAGCGAGTCTCCTGCCTCTGCCTCCCAAGTAGCTGGGACTACAGGCGCCTGCCACAACGCCTGGCCATTTTTTGGTTGCAGCCACATTGTTGTTTGGCGGGTCCGGGCTGGGGATTCGAACCTGCCACCTTAGGTGTATGTGGCTGGCGCCTTAGCCGCTTGAGCCACAGGCGCCGAGCCAACAAATTCTTTGATACTCTCCTCTGCAAGAGGTAGAGCCTAATTCTCTTCCCTTTCTGATAAACAATAAAGCAGAACTAATAGTGCACAACTTCACGGCATAGGTCATAAAAGCCACCGTGGTTTCCATCTCGGTCTTTGCCTCTGTTGGATTGCTGTCTCTAGGGGAAGCCAGCTGCCATGTTGTATGGTCACCAAAGCAGTGCTAGGGAAAGATCCATGCAGCAAGGAACAGAGGCCTCCAACCAACAGCCATGTGAGTACATGATCTTGGAAGTCGATTTTCCAGCCCCAGTCAAGCTTTCAGCTGACAGCAACCCCTGCCATGTTCTGACTACAACCTCATGACAGAACTTCGGGCAGAATCTATTAGCTAAGCCAACTGAAAATACTGAGCCTCAGAAACTGAGATCATAGATGTGTGTTGTTTTAAGCTGCTACATTTTGAGTTAACTTGTTATATAGTTATAAATAACTAATACACCAAGACAGTTTCTTCATCTGTAAAACAGGAATAACAACTGAGAATAGAGAACATAAATAGAATGTGTAAAGTGTCTAGCAAATGCCTGGCATGTGAGGTGAATATAGGTTAATTTCCTTCCCTGCCTTCCCATGGAACACACCTGAGAACTATGTGGGTGCTCAGGATGGGTAACTAACTTAGTTAAATTGTTTCTGTAACCTCTTTTAGAAAGCAAAACAATTTTTAAAAGGGAGAGTGATTCTTGCAAGAATTACCATTAATGTCACCATCAGTAAAACAGAAAAGTTTCATCAACACATTAGCAAATCATTAAGAACACAATCCTTCACTTCAGATAGATCCCGGTTTCAGCCATCAGCTCGGGCACCTTACCAACGGTGTACTTTTATGAAAATCACTTAACCTCTCCATACCTTACATTCTGCACGTAAATATTGATGGCCTCAGTAGTGTATGTTTCAGTCACCCCGAAAGTGTACCTATTTAGAATTTCACTTACCTTGAGGTTTCAAATACAATGGCCAGCTGTCGCAGGAAGAAAACCAGAGTTGGTTGCCTGGCAAATGTGTCCCCTCCTATCTTCCTCACCAACCAATAAACACACACAGTCAACTAGGCAGTATGCTGCACAGAGATATTGTATTACATTCCTTTTTCCCTTCAAGAGTGCTTTCACTACTGTTGAGCTCAGAACACACTACTGCTGGCAGCTGGCCTCCCTGAGAGCCATCCAAGAGAGGGAGAGACGAAGATGGCCCTTGTCTTTCTCCCCTGAAGCAATCATAAGACCCTCATTCAAGAAGTACTACCAGGTAGCGCCTGTGGCTCAAAGGAGTAGGGCGCCAGCCCCATATGCCGGAGGTGATGGGTTCAAACCCAGCCCTGGCCAAAAACTGCAAAAAAAAAAAAAGAAGAAGAAGAAGAAGAAGAAGTACTACTACCTATACTTAAAGCAGTGGTTCTCAACCTTCCTAATGCCACTGCCCTTTAATACACTTCCTGTGGGTCACGACCCACAGGCTGAGAACCACTGACCTAAAGGAAAGGAACATCCTTGTCTCTGATGACACAGGGATCTGAATGAACAGGCCTTATTAAGCCCCTCCCCCCAGTTCATTACCACCACATTGTACCACCTTTGTCCAGTCGCACTTCTCTATGACTATCCACTTCGTCATCAAACCCAGCATAAAGAATACACAAATGTCCCTGTTTCTTTGAGTCTTCATCTTCCAAAGGCTCCTGTGGTACATGTGTATACTTTTCTCTGGCGCATCTGTCTTTTGTTACAGGGGCCTCAGGCCATGAACCTAAGAGGAGAAGGAAAGGTATTTCTTTCCTCCTGCGCTATGATATTCATTTTAGTAAAACTGCATGTTTATAAATAGGTTAAGATTGGGGTGAGGAGCCCCAACTCGTGTCATAACTTGTCCTAGCTCTGCCCCTACTACTAATGTTGGCCCCATTTCTGGGGTGAACAACCCTCTCCCCCAAACAGAATCATCAAGTGTCTGGGAGTGTTTAGAGGTTAAGCCAGGGAGGTGAACAGAGAGCAAAATGCAGGTGGCTGAAGCCAGGGCTCCTTTAACATGCAAACTGAGAGTTTGGCTGCCAGCAAATGCTGTTTTGAGCCAGGTGGGCTAAGGGCTTTGTTAGTGGGTACTGGGAAGGGATAGAGGTGGGTGGGTGGAGATGAAGTGTGGTTGGTTAAAGAAGTCAATAAAACCCTCTCCCCAAGGCTGAGGGTAATTTTTTAAATTTCTATTACTTACTTGAGACATATTTTGAAAATCATAAAGGATAATAGATGCCTCTAGGAGCAGATTAAGAAACAAACATCCCCAATATATCTGAGATTTTATCTTGTGGGCACCTGAACTCTACTCCCGCTCTCTCCTGAAGTAGGTGTTGCCCCCATCTCCTGCATGTCTTTATACTTCTGCTACTTAATTTTTTTTTGAAGTATTTTTTTTTTTTTTTTTGGCTGGGACCGGGTTTGAACCCACCACCTCTGGTATATGGGGCCAGTGCCCTACTCCTTTGCGCCACAGGCACAGCTCCTTCTGCAACTTACTTGTATAATGGAGATCCCTAACTTTACATATAGTCACTATGCTTTTTTTTTTTTTTTTTTTTTTTTTGAGACAGAGCCTCAAGCTGTTGCCCTGAGTAGAGTGCTATCGCTTCAGAGCTCATAGCAACCTCCAACTTCTGGGCTTAAACAATTCACTTGCTTCAGCCTCCCAAGTAGCTGGGACTATAGGCGTCCACCACAACACCTGGCTATTTTTTGTTTGTAGTTGTCATTATTGTTTGGCAGCTCTGTTGTATGTAGCTGGTGCCTTAGCTGCTTGAGCCACAGACACCGAGCCCACTCTGCATATTTTTAAACCTCACAAATAATATTCCACATGCATCTTTGTGGAACTTGCTTTTATTTTCTTGGTATGTTTTTGGAGGGATTCTCCCATGTTGGTTCATAGAGCCCTGGCTCACTCATTTTCAGTGATATTTTCCCGTTGATAGAAACAAATTTACATCTTCTCTCCCAAATATGCTGTGAAAAGATTTATAAAGGGAAGCACAACTAAATAGTGAAGGCTCTTGTTTTTCAGACGTATGTCTCATGAAATGAACCAAACATTTTTCACATCTTCCCCCAAAGGGCTGCTGAAAGGGTTAAAGAATATGATGATAATAATATATATATTTATATATTATATTATATTATATATATATATTTTTTTTAGAGAGAGAGTCTCAGTTTGTCACCCTCGGTAGAGTGCTGTGGCATCACAGCTCACAGCAACCTCCAGCTCTTGGGCTGAGGCGATGATGATAATAATAAAAATAAACATTTATCAAATACTTACAGCCTGCCAATATCAAGCTAAGCGTTTTGCCTTAATTGTGCATTAGAGCCTCAAAATAACTTTACCAAAGTTGCAGCTAATAGCATCCCATTTTACAGATGAACAAACAGGGTCTTACCTGAAGACACTGCGTGGAGGAGGCAAGAGTAGCCTGGAACTCTTCACTGTCTCAAAATCCTGACTGCTTAACTTTAGACTCCATGATTGAAAAGGACTTAGGGCAGGGTCCGGAACTCAGTAAACGGTAGTGGTTGTTATCAGTAATAATGAACCATTTTTAAGGCAGGCAGGATTATCAGAGCTGGCATTAATTATTCAACTCACCTGGGGAGATGACTCGCAGTATACCATGTATTTAAATTAAGAAGAGGAAAACAGATGACTGAGTGGATCAACTCTATCCAAAATCTGATTCTAATTATACCCCCAGGGAGTGCCCTAAATCTGCAAACACTGGGAAATTGCGCTGTGGTTCAGAAATACGTGTTATACAATCTCTTATCAGCGGGCTCACAGTTCAGAGATAGGAAATAGTGCCCTTACTGAGCACATATCCTACACCAGGCATGAGGCTGAATCCTGATTAACGGTTGAAGCCATTTATCTCAAGTCACCAGGATAGTTAGCAGTAGACAAAATGTACTGTTAACCACTGCACTACACAGGGAGCAGGGGCAGGACAGCTATGTGCCAAATCCCTCCAATCTTTAGCAAAGTTTAGGAAACACTGCATTTAAATTTTTTTTTAAAGATCAGAAGGAGGGGACAGGGTGACAGGATGCCACTAATATTTGCTTTATGCATGGTTGTATTTACTGTATTCCAACAAGCATACATTTACTTTTACAATCAAAATTTTTAAGTTCCAAAGGGCATCCAAAAAATCAGGTGAACAAGTTGAAAACGGCAACAATATCCCAAGCTATCATAATCCATTTATTCAGGACCTCCCTAAATAAATCAAATTCCTACAAATTCAAATTGCTCTATAGTAGCCTGTGCCCAGGGCCATGGGTAAATCCTGCACAGTTTTTTTGCTTTTTTTTAAATTTGATTTTTAATTTTCTTTATTCATGTCATTGGACAGCAAAAACCCTGAACACCTTGACAGCAAAAGCTCTCATTTCAAATTATAAAACTATTAAAATGGAACCACATAAGATATACAGAGAACTGTGAATTGGGTCACCAGTTAACTAGTGGATGTGATATTATATTGCAAAGGCATGAAATGAAACATGTATTAATTTCAGTGTTATGGCGTTTCTATTTCAGAAGCTACAACTTCTTTTTAGGGTACAAACATTTCCAAAGGCCTTCAGAAAGCTCATAAAGTACCCCGCACGGGGCCTCATAGTGCCAGATGGATAAGCCGGCCACCATCTTGGCCACGTGAGTAGAAAGTCAACTTGGACTTGCTACAGACAGACGCTACAACTTGCTTTTATATTCCTCCACGTCCTGATAATGTGTCAAAGCCAATGCAGCAGGTAGTGTGGAAAGATGCTGACAGTGGAATGCTAAGAAGACAAATGATTAATGGCTGTACCCCGGAACAGAGAGGTTAATTACTGGCATCTAAAATATCTGAAGGGAAGATGTTACACACCCATATTACTAATTAACCTCACACCTAAAAAATCACAATTGCTGCAATTAATAGAAAATGACTGTCATCCTAATTACAAGGTCTATACAAGAGGCCAGTATTAGGTAAGGAGACTTCTTTTTTAACCTTTTCCTACTCAGCTTCCTAAGTTCTTTGGCTTTTTTTTTTTTTTTTTTTGACAGTCTCACTCTGTCGCCCTGGCATCATAGCTCGCAGAAACCTTAAACTCCTGTGCATCTTTTCAATGTTACACTTGAATTCCCTGCCCACCTCAAAGCTGTCCTCAGAAATGGTTGCTATTGCTACCACTACTGTTGCTGCTGCTGCTATTGTTATGGGTAACTTGTCTTGAGAACTTACCATATGCCAGGCCCTGTGCCTAGTACCATATACATTATCCACACACACACTTCATTTATTCATGGTCTTTGCCTGGTACAACTTTTCAGTTTTCAAACTTAGCTTAGGAATTTTTAGTCTAACAAATTCAATTTTGCCAAAGTACTCTAGAAAAGGGGCAGTCTCTTAGACTTACACCAGTCAAACTCATAAGAGTGCAATGTATAAACCAGAATGCTAATTTATTGATTCCATTGAGAACTGGAAGCATTCAGGAGATAAAAACTCCCCTTCTTCACTAAGCATATTTTCTCTCTGTTCCAAATCTATATAGGAAGTCATAGCCCACACCACTGAATTGATCCTCTCACCATCCCTTGTATGCTGAATTGACAACCTCTATTTTCTGGCTGCCAAACCATGCTAAGCCCATGTGTAGAGCAGGTCAGAAGTGTCAATGAGATAACACCCTTAGCAGCAGCCATCAGCTGATGACTGGTATGAGCACAGAATAAATAGTCCCTCTCTCACATTACTTTGCACACCAAGCGCAATGGTTGCAGTATGCTTGCCCCGGCCTCCAAGAAGCCCTTGGAAGGATTGAGCCCTGGTGCCCTCAGTAGAATCTGTGCATTACTGCACCCTGTCTGGCTTGCTCTCTTTCCCCATCACACTTCATTCCCCAACTAGTGCTTTGTGGAATCATCTGCCAAATAAACTCTCCCATTCAAATCCTTGTCTTGGGATCTGTTTCTGGGAGAACCTAGAATTTCTGGGCAATTGTACAATCCTAACACTGGGCCCTTCCACTCTCGGAATTTGGCTGATGCATGGGCCATCTTCTCTTGGGTGTACATCTAAGAATTCTCTTTTCTGGACAGTTCTGGACACACACACACACACACACACACTAATCTGTCCTCCTTGACTCACTTCTATGGTATCTCACTCACTTCTATGGTATCCCACTTAACACAGTCTCTCTTCAGAGGACAACACAATGAATCAGATTTTCATGGTTTTAATTATAAATCTGTTCCAGGCACCTTCCTGACATAGGTGGGAATCTCTGTAGTTCCCAGACTCATCAATTATACACATACTCCCAGCCAGGCTTAGGGGTGGGTCATTTACTTTTTCTTTTCTTTTAATAGGTTTTTAACAAAACATCAAAATATTCTCTTTTTAGAAAAATTAAAACATGACAGCTGAGGCATACATCCCCCTTGAGCACCATCTTTTCCCAGGAATCCCAGTTCCCCTCTTTCCTACCCAGAAGTAACTGCTGTGGTCAGTTTGGTGTGTACAGTTCCAAGCTTTTTCCTTTGAAGTCACACAGATATATGAAATCAGCAGAAAAGTTTGGGTTAACCTAAGTATCATGACATTCTGTCCATATGCTACACTAGCAAAAAACAATAGAAAAAAGAAATTTAAAATGCAATGCCATTAGTCAGGCATCATGGCAGGCACCTATAGTCTCAGCTACTCAGGAGCCTGAGGCAAGAGGATTGCTTGAACCCAAGAGTTTGAGGTTGATATGAGCTATGATGATGCATGGCACTCTATCTACGGTGATAGGGTGAGGCTCTGTCTCAAAAAATAAAATAATAAAATAAAATGTTATCTACCATAGAATCAAAAAATGTTTTAGACATGGGAATAAACCTAACAAAAGATGAGCCAGACTTCTTCATTGATAACTACAAATGTTGCAAAGGGAAGTTAAGACTTCCCTTACTTACATAAATGGAGAAATGACCCATAACCATGGATTGGAAGATTTAATATTAAGATTTAAGTTCTGCCCCACAAAAAATCTAGTGTCCCATTTTTTAAATTGACATTTATAAGCCAATTCTAAAATTTTCTTTCTTGGGCTCAAGCAATTCTCTTGCCTTAGCCTCCCAAGTGATTTAAAGTTTTTCTCAAAACTATAGTTATTAAGATATTGTAGGCTCAGCGCCTGTGGCTCAGGTGGCTAAGGCGCCGGCCACATACACATAAGCTGGTGGGTTCAAATCCAGCCTGGGCCCACCAAATAACAATGACAGCTACAACCAAAAAATAGCTGGGCGTTGTGGCTGGTACCTATGGTCCCAACTACTTGGGAGGCTGAGGCAGGAGACTCACTTGAGCCCAGGAGTTGGAGGTTGCTGTGAACTGTGATGACACAGCATTCTACCCAGGGGGATAGCTGGGTAGAGTCTACAGCTTGAGGCTCTGTCTCAAAAAAAAAAAAAAAAAGATATTGTAGTAGTGGCAGCACCACTACTACTACTGTAGGTCAGTGGTTAGGGCACCAGCCACATACACCCAGCCCAGGCCAGCTAAACAACAATGACAACTGCAACAACAACAACAACAACAACAAAATAGCCCGGCATTGGGGCAGATGCCTGTAGCTCCAGCTACTTGGGAGGCTGAGGCAAGAGAGTCACTTAAGTCCAAGAGTTGGAGGTTGCTGTGAATTGTGATGTCACAGCACTCTACTGAGGGCAACACAGTAAGACTCGGTTTCAAAAGAAAACCACACTGTAGTTAGTATTGACACAATGATAGACAAAAGACTGATGGAACAAAATTAAGCCCTGAAGCAAAGCCAGACATATACAGTCACCTGATTTACAATAAAGGCATTAGTGCAGTTTGGTAGCAGGGGGAGTGGGAAAGAGTGTTTGTTTGAATAAATGGTGCAGGATCAACTGTTAATAGAATTGACAGTTACCATTATCCTTATTTACAGGTGAGAATAAAACTTTGACTCCCTACCTCACACCATACACAAAAATTAATTCTAAAGAGACCATAAAAATGTTTAACATATTCTCTATCTTGCTTTTCTCACTCAGTGACATGTTTCAAAAACCTACCCTTGTCCACACACACCTACCTAGATAGTTGTTATACTGGAGCTGGGTAGCACGCGGCACAGTATCTCACGGTTTGTTGAGCCGTTCCCCTCACACATGTGTACGTGTTCTCGCCAGTAATGTTGGAGAGGTCAGTCATTTTTCTCAGACTAGTTAGCACTTGTATTCTTTTTCCAAATTTCACTCTCAACTAACATTGGTGTTGTATAGTTACCCCCACAGAGGGTAGAGTCAACACCCTACCCAAAATTGGTTTGGATGTCAAGAATACCAACACCACACATGCACCAAGAGGGTGTAAGGATTCATTGCTCACATAATGGGACTATCTGGGATGAGCAGGGCCCTCAAGTCTGTCAGGAATGACTTGAGTAAAGAGAGAAGTGATAGCTTTAGGTTTTGTTGTGGTTAAGGGATAGGGCTGCATACAGGTCCCGCCCGGGTGATGGAACTTCCCCATCAATGCCCAAGGAGGCAGCATACCAGATTTCTTACTGGCTTGTCCAGCTATGGGGCAAAGAGAGAAAGGGGAAGGAAAGGGCTTCAAAGATGTCAGTGGTCATTGTCTATGTCAGCTAAGGGAAATGTCTGGCTGCGTGATCCCATGCCCTCTAGATCAGTAAACAGTCACTAATTGATTTATCATAGTCTCTGGCTTTAACTGCTCACGTCAGGATTTTTATGCTCCTGAGTCAGATTCCCCATCTGAAAAACTGCTAAAGAAAGCCACCAAGGGAGACAGAGATCTAAGCTCATGGTTTTACTGACCACTTGCTATGAGCTAGGTACTATTCTGAGAGCTTTTACATGAATTAACTCACTGCTATATGACAATTCCATGACTTAACAGTTACTATTATCCTTATTTTACAGGTGAGGGAATCTGAAGCACAGAGAGATGAAGAGATCTGACAAAAATCACACAGCAAAAATGAGACTCAAAGCCATGCTGTTAGATCCATAGCCCAAACTCTTAATTACTATCCTGGGCACTGGACTCCTTCAGGAGAATGACAACGCTTGTTCCCACTGTCCTTTGCAACTGTAGGACCAAGTAGAGCACAATGTGAGCCACGCTTTCTACAGCTGTGGACAACTTGGGCCTTCCAGGTTTCTAACATAGTGCCTGGAACATAGTAAGTGCTCGAGCCATCTTTCTTTCTTTCTTTCTTTTTTTTTTTTTTTTTTTTCAGTTTTTGGCCAGGACTGGGTTTGAACCCTCCACCTCTGGCATATGGGGCCGGCGCCCTACTCCTTTGAGCCACAGGTGCTGCCCTCGAGCCATCTTTCAATTGTGTTCCCAGCTGCCTCTAGCTCGCTGAGCTCCAGCTGGAAAGGGGCTAAGAAGGCTTCGTTGCTCCTACAAAGCCGACTGCCAACAAATCCGCCGGTGGTAAAGCACCCAGGAAGCAACTGGCTGCAAAAGCCACTCGCAAGAGTGCGCCCTCTACTGGAGGGGTGAAGCAACCTCATGGCTACAGGCCTGGTACTGTGGCGCTCCGCGAAATTACACGTTATCAGAAGTCCCGTGAACTTCTGATTCACAAACTTCCTTTCCAGCGTCTGGGGCGAGAAATTGCTCAGGACTTCAAGACAGACCTGTGCTTCCAGAACACAGGTGTTGGTACTTTGCAGTAGGCAAGTGAGGCCTGTCTGGTTGGCCTTTTTGAAGACCCCAACCTGTGTGCTCTCCGTGCCAAACGTGTGACAATTATGCCAAAAGATGTCCAGGAAGCATGCCGCATCCATGGAGAACGTGCTTAAGATAAGTCCACTATGATGGGAAAACATTTTTTTATAAAAAATTTTTTTTTCTTCTTCCTGTGTATTTGTAGTTCTGAACATGAAGAAACTACTAGATTTTTCTCCCCATGGGGTCAAAACATACCTAAGTATATGATTGCTACTGGAAAAATAGGGGTCAGAAATCAGAGATTGGCAGTTTTTCCATTTTCATTTGTGTGTGAATTTTTAATATAAATGCGGGGATGTGAAGTATTAATGCTAGTCAAAATATTTCCGTGAACGAGTTTCAGCAGTTCAACTTTATAACAATTATAAACAAACCTGTTAAATTTTTCTGGACAATGCCAATATTTGGAGTTTTTAAAAACAAGGTAAATTTGTTATTGGCAGCAAAAAAAAAAGGGGGGGGATAGTAAGTGCTCAACAAACATTGGTGAATTAATTAATGGATATATTGGCATACAGTAATAATAACAAAACACTAGTATATTATCCATGAGGCCCAACAACCAGTAGCCATAAAATCAACTGAAACGTTCCAGCTCACACACTAGGCATTATTTCAACATCCCACATCAGTAGCAGCTAAAAAGGAGCCCTGCTCACAACCCATGGGCCAGTTGCACAGCCCCACTTGACTACAAGGGAGCTGGGATGGAGGAGCACAGGACCATGGGAGGAGCATTACTGTCTCCGCCACAGGCGAGACACACACATAACTCTGCACACAAATAAGGATTTAGAGTCAGCCATCAGTATCTGCAGCGTCCACATCCACAGATTCAACCAACTGCAGATGAAAAATATCCCCCCCAAAAAAAGTCAATAAAAATTAATACAAAATTTAAAACAATACAACAACTGTTTACATAGCTTTCGCCTTGTACTGGGGATTACAAGAAATCTAGAGGTGATTTAAAGTACATGGGAGGATGCGCACAGGTTATGTAAGTACTATGCCATTGTATATCAGACTTGAGAATACACAAATTTTGGTATTTGAGGCGGTCCTAGAACCAATACCCCTCACCCACAGCCTCTGAGGATACTGAGGGAGATTGTCATTACTGCTGTGATATGTGCCAGGAGGTTTTTAACTGAACAACCTGGCTAAGGCTCCTAGATGAAGACGTCAGAAGGCCCCAGTCACACATATAACCGCAGGAGAAAAGAAATGAGGCCAGGAACCGTGGCTCATGCCTGTAATCCTAGCACTCTAAGAGGCTGAGGCAGGAGGATTAATTGAGCTCAGGAGTTTGAGACCATCCTGAGCAAGAGTGGGACCCCATCTCTACTAAAAATGAAAAAAAAAAACGAAAAGCTAGCTGGGTATGGTGGAGGGCTCCTGCGGTCCCAGCTACTCAGGAGGCTGAGGCAAGAGGATCTCTTGAGCCCAAGAGTTTGAGGTTGCTGTGAGTTAGGACACCATGGGGCTCTAGTCTGGGCAACAGAGTAAGACTTTACCTCAAAAAGAAAAGAAACAAATAACAGTCCATCAAAAACCTGAGTTCTCAATAGCAGGTGAGTTATCTGCCCTGCAGCCTAGCAGCATCTAAGCAATGATTTCATTTCTGAGCACAAATCACTGAAAACAATGCAAAGCACAGAAATTCAGCCAGACCATCCCCACAGCATCTGTAAAAATGGCCCAACATGGCACAATGCCCAGGATTTACTACGTGCTATTCTGAGAGTGAAAAGTTCAGCACATCACAGCCTGTGCCTAACTGGTACTGAGGTTCAGCTCAAATTAAATAAAATTCACCAGAGGTCTCAAACTCAAATGCATACAGGAACCACTAAATGAGAAAGCAGTCTCAGGGGACCAGGCCAAACAAGGAGGCATGTGCCCATATAAAGGGGCTCCTCAAGGCCACCTGAGTGGCCACCTGGCATAATTTTTAAACTTCTGAAAGAAGTTAGATTTTTGTGTGAGATCTTTAGCTCTTTAAATGTGGGAATGAAAGAAAATTATTTAAAGCATACTCTAAGCTGAGCAAAATACATCTGCCATCCATATTCACTCAGCAGGTTTGTAGTGCCATATTTAAGCTCTAAAACAATGCAGCCCTAAGCCTCAGTGAAGTCAGAGTCATGACCCTGAGGCCTGGTGTCCACCCCACTGGGGGATACATGGAATGCTAGAGACTGTGCTAACCTTGTAGGTTACAGAAACATAATGGGCTTGTCAATATCTTACAGCTTTACAGGATTCTCACACCTAAGAGGCTTGCCCAAGGTCACTTGGTGAGAGATGGCTGAGTCAAGATCAGAACCCGGGTTTAGTGGGGTGATGTCCAGGGGGGTGGCATGCACACAACACAGGGTGGTGGCTAAGAGAATTCAGCTGGACCAGCCACACTGAAGCTTCACTCTCGCTGTGAAGATTGGGGCAGCTCGCTCTGTGACCTTGGGCCGCTCCATTAAGCTCTCTGAGCTTCTCTCATCACTAAATTGGGTGATAACAGTAGATGAAGAACTAGGTATTATGTAAATAGAGTCAGAGTCTGTGAAGCAAGTTGTCCAGATGCTGGCCACACTGTATGTATTATTTTCCATCCCACGAATGTGTGTTAATATGTTGCACTTACTGGGGATATAGATAAGGTCCCCGCCTTCATGGAGAAAATAGTTCAGAGGGGGAGACAGACAAGAAACAAATGAACTAGTGGATTTATGAAGTATTAACTGCTGTGATAAAAAATAATGTCAGAAAACAATAGAAAGCAAGAGGAGTAAATATAAGTCGGTTTCATAGAAGTACTAAGTACATTGGATACTTTTTCCTCCATTCTTGAGACATTTTACTCAGGACGATATGTTCCAGATCCTTCCATGTAAACATAAAAGAGATAAAGGCTTCATCTTTTTTACGGCTGCATAATATACTCACACTTTCTTATAAAAGATAGAACACAACTATAATCCTATTAGGGTACATGTGAATTTGTCTAAAGGTCAAATATAAATGTCTTAACACAACAATTATGAGAAAGACATGATGGCTATGTTAGCCAGTTGGATGAGAGTTTTTCAAACTGTATATGGAAGCAACACACTGTATCCTATGATAGAATTAATGTACACAATTATGATCTAATAAAAAGAAAAAGAACACAACTATAGCCCAGGATGAAGGAGAGAAGTGGAGTGGGGAGGGAGATTTGATAGAGGGAGGGCTCCCCACAAGCCTGCTCCTCTCTTTCCTTCCTCCTATGGAACATAGGACAAGGGTGCAAGTCAAATCTGTGAAATGTAGAACACAAATGTTTTGGCACAATAATCAAGTAAATGAGGTGAAAGCTATGCTGATTGGTTTAATGTAAACCACATTAGATTATATTTTTTTAAAAAATCAGCACATTGTACCCCACATATGCATGAGTGTATTCATGATTTATGTATATTTGACTTGATAAAATAAAATTTAAAAAAAAAAAGAAAGCAATAAGAGATGTCATTTTAAATAGGAATGTCAGGGGAAGGCTATCTGAAAGGTGACATCTGAGCTGAGACCTGGAAGAAGTGAGAGAGCCAGACAAAACTCCAAGAGAAGAGCATTCCAGGCCGAGGGAACAGCAAGTGCAGAGACCCTGAGAGAGGGTGTTCAAGGAGCAGCACGGAGTCCATGGTGGTTGGAACCAGGAGAGCAGGGGTTGTTTTCATTTGTGCAGGAGCAGAATTAAGACAGACTCTGGGGATGAGGAGTTAAAGGTGCTGAAGTTACGGGGAATTTGGTTAGCCCAGAGGAGGAGAGCAAGCACAGCCAGTGAGAGGAAGCTCAAGAGCAAAGTCAAAGGCAGGACTGAGATGGGCCAGTGAGCAGTGAGGCTTGGGGAGGGGCCTTGGCTGGGCAAACCCTCCTGCTTCTCCCCTGCTCCTCTCTTTCCTCCTCTCTCTCCCCGCTCCAACCATACCGAAACCTTGTGTTTCTCCTGCCTTTGCACATGCTGTTCTTGCCACCTGGAACTGTCTTTTTCAGAGTCCCACTCCTTTCCCCGCTACACTTCCTCTGAAGATTTCACGTTAGGTGTCTGTACCCAAATGGCCTTCCAGATTCCCTGGCTGAATTCTATCCTCTTCAGAATGTGCCCGATGTCCCTGTGCTGCTCCCTGCACACACACACCACACCGTGCTGTAGTTGCCAGGCCACCATGTTCCTCCCCACACCCACTGGCTAGCTTCTTGGAGAGGGCAGGGTGGGGTCAGGGTTCAGCTCTACACCCACAGGCCCCACACACCAGAAAAGGGCCTCAACTGGCTGTGGGGAGAACTAAGTGAAGTCGTTGCTTCAAATGCAGGGGAGGGACAAAAAGAGCGAAGGCAGGAGGTCCCTGCAGGGTCTAAATAATGCACCCCAGCACTAATCTTCTCTCAGAATTTAACTTTACCAACATTTCCAGACTCTGCTCCGTGTAATGGCATGTGTAAAGGATTCTTTTGTTCATTTGTTCACAAATATTTATCAAGCATCTTCTTTGTGCCTAGTAATAAAGGAACAACAGATATCACAGAGTTCTTGAATGCCACTTCCATACACCTCTGTTCTCCCAACGAAAGCATTTATTCAGCCACCTCACTGCACCTAGCATGGGGCTGAAGGTGGTAGGGGATACAGAACTATAAAAAGCACCATTCTTTCTTTCAAGAAGATTATAATCTAGATTCTTTAAGAGATCACCTTGTAACAAGGATTTGAGGCCAGGAACAAACCTCCAACATTCACTGAGGGCTCCCAGTGAGCCAGGTGCTCTGCTAAGAGCTTACATCCACCCCTCAGCCCTGCCGTGCTCCCACATATTCATTTGACAGGTGTGCATCCAGTGTACTGTGTGCCAGACACTGCTCTGGTCCCAGCAGTTCAGCAGTGACAAGCCAGAGTCTCTCCTCTCACATCCATGAGCTCTCCAGAAGGAAACGAACAAAAAATAAACATACACTATAAAGTCAAGAGGTCACAAATGAGCGAAAGAAAAATAAAACAAAAGGAGATGGGACATTATGCAAAAACCCGAATGAAATAAGAGAGCCAACCACGGAAGACAAACATGCCAGGCAGAGGGAACAGCTATACAAAGTACTAGCAGATAGATCCTCCCATGGCCATGTTACAAATAATGGGACTAAGACCCAGAGAGGTTAAGCCAATTACTCAAGGTCATATAGCTCAGAAGTGACAGAATTCAGATTTCAACCAAAGTCTGACTTCAAAGCTCAGGATTCTCATCACTAGGTTATACTTTCACCCTCAGAAAAAAAATTTTAAGTATTAAGACTAAGAATTTGCCTTTGCACACTACACTATCTAGTCACGCATCTTAAAGCTACTAATAAATATGTCATTACCTCTATCTCTGGATATTTTGTAATTTCAGTTTGATTTCCCTTTGACCCAAGAGTTGATTAAACAAGGTCTTAAATTTCCAGAAGTTAGGAAGATTTTTTTTCTCTCTCAAAAGAATAAGGATTAAGTCAAACTGAGTGGTGGTGAAACAACTCACAATAGTTATGCTGCATTTTACAGTTTATAATGCACGTTTATTATTCTGTTTCAGAACCCAATGGACTGAATCAGGTGGGGAAGATAGGCTTCTCATTTTACACAGCTCAGAAATGTAAATTTCTAACTCAAGACAGCTAGCAAGTGACCAAAACAACTTTACACTGTACTCTACCATAAACTCCACGAGAGAGATCTGCTGGGTGGGACTGGATGCAGGTATCCTGAGATGTCTGGGAAATGAAACTGAGTGGTAGTCAGCAGTAAGGACTCTGGAGTCACTGAGGTTCAAATCTTCATATTCCCACTTCCAATTTGCAAAGATTTCCTTTCTCTAAACCTCAATTTCCTAATTGTAAATAAGTAAAATGGGTCTAAATGGTAGGACCTTGCTCATAGGATTGTTAAGAGGATTAAATGAAAGAATGGCTTCCATCACTCCTCAAAGGAAATATAAACACCATACTCTGTACAGGGCTTGAGCAAGTCATGGGCAGGGCTGCCCATGACCTGGCCCCTGCCTCACTGGCTGACCACTCTCTCCCTGGATCACTAGCCTCATTCCCCTATTTGATCTTGCAACACACTCGGAGCCTTTGCCCTTGCTATGGAACATTTTCTCCACAAAGCTTCTCATTCCTACACCCTCATGGCATTCCTGTCTTTGCTTAGATACCCTTTTAGAGTAGCTGACATCCCCCCTCCAGCATCTCTGTCCCCTCCTCAGGCTGTATTTGCCTTTGGAGCACTTAGCACACCCTATAAACATCTCATTTACTTATTAGTTAACTCGTTTATTAACTCTCTCCCCTGTAGGTATAAAAGCTCCATGGGGGCTGGAATTTGGTTTATCTTGTTCATTACTTGTCCCAAATGCCCTCAGCAGCTAATAAATAAACAGGCATGGAGTCTGAGCTCTGAGCTTCTCACCCCACAGTGTCACCCAAAGCAGTTCAACCTTTATATAATATGTCAGATTTCACTGGGGAAGAATTTCCCAGATTTTGTTTTGTTTTGTTTTACATTTGAAAAGTAATAATATGGATCAGACAACAGCATCAGCCTTATCCTGAAGCACTCGCTGAAAATAATAGTTTCCTACTCTTCCCACCCACCCACTGAATCCTTAAGGGAACCTAGGAATCTGAATGTCAACAAACCCCCTGGGTAGATCAAAAGTTTGAGTTCTACTTATCTTGAGGACTCTTGGGCTTTGTCTAATCCCATAGTCAGGATTTGAATTGAAATGTGCTGATTTTTTAAAACATTCCTTTGCCTCAAGAGTGTACCTCCCAATCGTTTGAACTCCCATTTGAGCTGGCGATTGCCTTTTAAAGAAATGGAGTTCAATGTTCAGGGATGAGGCTGTACAGCCTTTTGCCTGACAATTCTTCCTGAGTGAATATCAGGACGCGGGAAATCATCACATAAAACTTGGATGAAACTGATTATCATCAGACACATAAGCACCTCCCAACCCTCAAACAGTAACTGGGTCCCCTGGGCATCCTCTGTTTTGCTTATCCTTCCTGAGAGAGCCATTTCACAAAAGAAGTTACTAATTTAAAGTTCTATTGTTAATAACAATTTTTTTTTTTTTTGAGACAGAGCCTCAAGCTGTCCCCCTGGGTAGAGTGTTATGGCATCACAGCTCACAGCAACCTCCAACTCCTGGGCTCAAGCAAGTTTCCTGCCTCAGTCTCCCAAGTAGCTGGGACCACAGGCACCCGCCACAATGCCTGGCTATTTGGGGGGGGAGGGGTTGCAGCCATCATTGTTGCTTGGCGGGCCCGGGCTGGATTCAAACCCACCACCTTAGGTGTATGTGGCTGGCGCCCCAGCCACTTGAGCCACAGGTGCCGAGCTGTTAATAACAATTATAAGAGTTCTTCCCACCCTGGGTGACAACCTCAGGTGTGCCACTAGGAGAAGGAACTCCGTCCTTGGATTTCTGAGGACTGTGGGCAAAACTGGCACCTTCTGGGGTATCTGCCCCTCCTGTGGTGGGCACAGCCCCAAACTGACTGTTAATTCGATCCAAGGTGGATATGTGACCCTGGCTGAACCAATCCAATTCTTTCCCATAGATTGAGGCTAAAAGTTGTTAGTTCAGGCTCAAATAGCTGAAAACCCAGCACCTTCCTCAGACTTGGAGGCGAAGGTAGCGCAGGTCAGAGTGAGAGGAATGGCGTTGCCAGGAGTGCAGACATGAACAGAAACATCTGGCCCCCTTGCTCTGCGCTTGGGATCCCAGGGGTGTCCAAATATTCTTACATTCTCCTTTTGCAAGTAAGCTTTAAAAACTCTATTCCCAAAGAGACCCCAAAATACAAAGTCTCAGATGTTTACACATGAATGATCCAACAGATACCTGCCAGTGACTTCCCCACGTCTCGGTTTCCCCATTTTCAGCAGCCATAATCACTTCTGAGTTCTCTCCCACCAATCTAGGGTTGATAGGAAAATAGTAAGAGCCTCAGAGCCCTTAAAGAGTCTATGCTTTCGCTCTTTAATTTTGTAGGAGATAAACTGAGGCACAGATATGGGATGTGATTTGCTCAAGGTCACACAGCAATTGAATAGAAGGCCAGAATATAAACCCAAGTCTCCTGGCCCCTAATGCGGAGCTGCCTCTAGATATTAGGAAAATGCTAAGGATGATTCCTTCCTCTGTCCTTTATCAATTTCCTTCCTTTGCTCTTTCCTGCCTTTTTCTACTTTTTTTTTTTAATTACATATGTTTCTAGGATAGCCAGAATAGGAAGAAAGGAAGAAAGGCAGTGGTTAAGATTCCAAACTCTTGGGCTCGATGCCTATTTCTCAAGCGGCTAAGGTGCCAGCCACATACACCTAAGGTGGCGGGTTCGAATCCCCAGCCCGGACCTGCCAAACAACAATGATGGCTACAACCAAAAATTAGCCGGGCGTTGTGGCGGGCGCCTGTGGTCCCAGCTACTTGGGAGGCAGAGGCAGGAGACTCGCTTGAGCCCAGGAGTTGGAGGTTGCTGTGAGCTGTG
>NW_003852433.1:15133059-15180189 GCF_000181295.1 Otolemur garnettii
GGCTCGGTAAAAAAAAAAAAAAAAAAAAAAAAGATTTCAAACTCTTGGATAAAGAAAAGCTGGGTGCAAATCCTACTTCCTACCTGATCGTGAGAAGAGAACTCAACCTCCTTATGCCTTCGTTTTCTAATCTGCAAAATGTCAAAAATATTTACTTCCGAGGCATTATTGTGAGGATGGAATGAGCTAGTACACGGTACCTGGCAGATGGTAAGAGTTCACTCCACAGTAGCTGAACCGCTGTTGTTATTGTTGATGACGATGTCATTATTAGCCATGCAGACGAAAGAACAGAATGAAAATTAGGTCACATCTAAAAGAAATGAGGCTGCAGGCAAATGAGGACTTAATAAAGACGGAAAGTCAGAGTTCCCACCCAGCCACTGTCCTCCCTCTGACACGTGGTCAGTTCAGTTATGCAAGACCAAGTAAGTTTTCATTTCAGGCAGAATTCATGAAGCCACTCAGCACGTTTCTGGTGCATTTATCCCTATTTGCCCAGGCAATACAACTAGAGCCATTGAAAGAGCCATGGACACAAAGAAAATCAAAAGATGGAGATAGATTCATGAACAAAGATATGCATCAAAAGTCGTTCTAAAAAAAGAAAAGCTGGCATCAGCCAAAATGCCTGCAAACCAAGGAAGGGTTATATAAATCCAGACATGGCTGCTCAATGAAATATTATGGGCACATTAAAAATGTTCGTGGAAGGCCAGGCATGGTGGCTCATGCCTATGATCCTAGCCCTCTGGGAGGCTACAGTGGGGGGACTGCTTGAGCTCATGAGTTTGAGACCAGCCTGAGCAAGAGTGAGACTCTGTCTCTACTAAAAATGAAAAACCGAAGCAAGAGGATCACTTGGGCCCAAGAGTTTGTGGTCTCTGTGAGCTATGATGCCATGGGTGACAAAGTGAGGCTCTGTCTCAGAAAAAAAATGTTCATGAAGAAAAGACACCAAGTCATGCTTAGGAGAAAAAAGAGGATACAAAACTGTTCTGCACAATATGAATTATGATTTGTGAAAATTATAGATCTAAAAAGGCTGAAAGAAAATGCACCAAAATGTTCACACTGGCTCTTTGGATAGTGGGATTATGGGTAGTTTTCGTTTGTTCTTTTTGGGTTTTTTTCCCCAAATTATTTAGGGAATGTGTCCTTTTCATATAAGAAAAAAATTCAGGCAGCACCTGTGGCTCAAAGGAGTAGGGCACCAGCCCCATATGCTGAAGGTGCTGGGTTCAAACCCAGCCCCAGCTAAAATCTGCAAAAAAAAAAAAAGCATATCAAAAATTAAACATTTGTTGGTGTATGTGTCAAGGAATTTTAGATCTGGAAGAAATATCAGAGGTCATCTAGTCCAAAATTTTTTTTACTCAACAGAAGAGAAAACTGAGCCCAAAGAGTCAATGTTGGTTCTGGTTTGTTAAGCATAGCAGGCTACTGAGCCAGGCATAATATTGGGGGGGAGAGGTGGGTAGGTTACCAAACAGAAAATAAAAGTAAAAATAGGGAAAAAAGGAAGGAGGGAGATAGAGTGGGAGGGAAGAGAAGGTAAGAAGAGAGGGAGGGAAAAAATCTTAAAATTCTTCCCAAGCTACCTGGTTTTTTTTCTCCAGACATTTTGAATTATCAGTGGACATGTTCATTTCCATAAAGGCTGAATAATCTTAATTTTGTCAAGACTCTACCAAACATTTCCTCTCACTAATATTCCCCCAAGGTAAGGAAACTTGCAGAAAGTAACCAAATAAGAATTTTTGCCTTCTAATTTAATTACTACTGTTCTCATCCAAGAACTTGGATTTAAATGTTCCCCCTCAAAGCCAGTGTGTCAGGCAATGGATTCAGTATCAAGAAAAGTTAATTTTGAATGTCAGTGTAATTCTTCTTGGAAAACACTCTTCTATAACTTTCCTTCCTAATCCATTAGGGCTTTGGCAATGTAAAAATTTAATATTTTAGTCACATCTTGCAAACCAATCTGCACAAAATTGTTAATAAAAAGTCTATCTGGGACGGCCCGTATGAAATATAAAATCCAGCTATGGACACGTGTCTCTCTTTGCTCTTTCTTTCCATGATATATTGCTGATTAATTTCAGATCGTGAACTTTAAAAACTGTGATTCATTTGCATTACCTTTGCACATAACATACTTCATTGCTTTCGAACTCCTTATATCTGAAGATGTAAGGTGTCACAGTGCTGTGATACCACAGCACTCTACCGAGGCAACATAGTAAGACTCTGTCTCAAAAAAAAAAAATAGAAGAAGGCTAATAAAATTTGCCCAAACAGACCAAGAGCAGTGCTGCTCAAACTTGAAAATGTATATGGGACAGCACATGTGGTAAAAATGAGATGGAGTCAGCCAGGCTAGGGCCAATAGGACACATCTGGTCTGGTCGATTCAGGTCCTAAGTGACCTTGACCTCTTGTCTTCCATTCTTATCATTTTGTAAATTTACCTTCCATTGTAAAGATGCCTATTTGGAGTAGTTTAGGAGAATTGATTTAAGAGATTAACTTTTGACTTGGAATGTTATTTTGGGTCATGGGTTATGCTGATTATTGTTGTTTAAGATAAAGTTAACATGTTTTTTACTTTGAACTTCTATGTATAAAACTGTGATTTTGGCAATGGAAGAACAGAACATCTTGGAGAGACTGCTCTCACTGTTCTTCAGAATTCTTGGTCTTCTAACAAAGTTTAGTGGACCTATATCCCTGTCTGCATAATGGCTGACAGTGACAGGCAGCCGGACCTTCTTGTCAGGAATCATATGTCTTGCCTGGGGACTCTCGTTAAAATCTAGCTTCTAATTTAGTAGATCTGGGTGGGGCCTGAGATTCAGCATTTCTGACCAGCTCCTAGGTGATACCAGTCAAGGTTTAGATAAGGACAGTGAACTGCTAGGGGCATTTAGGACAGAGGCAGTCACTGGACACACTTCATTTAATTCATCCTATATTTTAAAAAATTAAAAATTCATATTGGCCAGGTGTGATGACTCACATCTGTAATCCTGGCACTTTGAGAGGCCAAAGGATTGCTCAAGGTCAGGAGTTCCAGACCAGCCTGAGCAGGAGAGAAACTTCATCTCAGTAACCAGAATCCCCTCTGCCAGGCCTTTGGTCTCAGAGATTCGAAGAATGAATCCATGGACTATCACGAGTAAGCAAAAGGATAGAATTTATTGATAGATAAAAGGAGAAGGAAGATAAAGCTTCTGGTATAGTGGAGGGGGATTCCCAAGCAGGTAGCCTGTTTGGGCCTTCTGCCTAGGGGGTTATATGCAGCTTTTCCTACTCTGTGCACATGGGGAGGGGGGTGGGAAAATGAAAGGATGTCTAAAATATCTCACAACTGTTCGGCACCAGGAACCTATGGGCAGAAGTTACTTTTAAAACTGCCCTTGTGCAGAAATGTGGTCATGCTTAGGTGTGCTCTTTGCTCCTGGAGTGGCAGCTTAGGTGGGATGCTGGTCAGACTGGTTTTTATGAGCCTGCTTGGACCCAGAGCAAGTGGCCTATTTTCAAGCTAGTCTATGATACTGCTTGGGCCTAGATAATTGGGTCTGTGCCTAGCTTTAGGTGAAGGGGTTCTGCATCATCTCTATTTAAAAAAAAAAATAGAAAAGTGGGATAAGGGCCTGTAGTTGCAACTACTCAGGAGGCTGAAGCAGGGGGACTGCTTGAGCCCAGGAGTTTGAGGTTGCAGTGAGCTATAATGGCACCACTGCACTTTACCCCAAGGTGACAAAGCAAGATCCTGCCTCAAAAAAAAAATGTATTATACTGTAATAATTTCTTTTCTGCATGTTTGAAACTTTTCATTATAACAAGTGTTTTTAAGTTTAAATTAATTGCCAAACTCTAAAGATGACATCATTTAAAAGCCCCAACTCCTGGCTTCTCGATGAATTGAACATTCTGGCTGTACAGGGCCTACCATCCTGGTGGATCCCCAGGTGACCCCCACAGCCCATCCCTGCAGCACAGCCCCAGAGTTAAGAGCCAGGACTCTGAAGCCACCTGCCTGGGTTCCCATCCTGACTTGGTACGTCTTACCCATGTGATTTTGAGCAAGTAACTTTCACCTGCTTTCCTTTTTCCCTCTAGTAACAAGTAGCAAGCTCCGGGAGGAGGGAGGGGGTGGTGAGGATTAAATAATTAGTATGTGAAAAGCCGTTCAGACAGAGCCAGGCGCATAGCTGGGACCGAGGTCAGACCTGGGATCATTATTCATCTGACTCGTGTGCACCTGAGTTTGCAACTTGTGGTTTATGAGGTGAAATGAAAAGGATACTGTCAGTGGATCTGACCAGTTTTGAAAACCACAATCCGTGGAAGATACCGGACTGTGGCGTGTGGGGTCAGGATGGGGGTAAAGACCTGACACTCACGGTCTCTACAGTGTCCGGATTTCAGCACCTCTGAGTCTCTCCTCTTCCTACTCCTTCGAAAGACCCTTATCCAAAGCCCAACTAGGGTCCCAGCCAGCTCCAGACAGCCGCTGGGGCCGCTGGCGGCGGCGCACGCCCAGCTCACTCGCTCCGCCTGCGCTAGGGGTGTCAACCCGCCGCCAGCCTGGGGCAGCAAGACCGCCGCGGCGCGACCACCCCTCAAACCTGAGCGGATCCCGCGGGTCTTGCGCCTTCTCCCAGCGACAAATTCCCTCGTCCTCACCCCGGGTTCTAGCGCATCCTCCGGCTCCAGAAGCGGTTCCGGAGACTCCAGCGTCCCGGGTCCTGCGTCCCCCTTCCGGCATAACCAGCCCCCCGACCACCTGCGGCGGCCCCTGCCCCCTGGCCTGCAGCCCAGCCTGCCCACCTTACCACCCGCAGTGTCGGGGCGCAGCCGGTCTCTCTGCAGCCTCCAGGGGTGTAGCCTCTGCGACCGCCGCCGCCACCGCGGTAAAGCCGCTCGCGCGTGACCCTAGATCACCAACCTCCCTACCTACCCACCCCCCGCTCGGCCTTTAGATGGGAACAGGATCCTCATCTCCCCCACCATAGGGACACTCATCTCGGGTTAATGAGCCAGGATCAAGGGTTATGAACACTGCCCCCTCCTCCCTCCACCGCGGCCGCAGCCCCGCCGGAGAAAGTTGTCGGTGTGGGTGGGTTTCTCCCCCGGCGTCCGTGAAGCCCCTTCCCTCTCCCCTCCCGCCGTCTTCATCCTTCAGTTTGCTGTCCTCCAAAATGCAGGGATCTTTGCCCCCTGGGGCATTTGCTATCCCCGTACTAGAGACAGATTTTCTCCCTTCTAAGGATCCTCAAATGAAAATCGAAGAGGGTGGGGTGGCCTCCGGGAGTCCCCAGCTAAAGTCTCTCCATGTAAATCTCTAACTGCTGACCCCAAAGCGCAGGATTTTGATGAGAGGCTCAGATGGTGCCTAAACTGGACGTTCGCCTAGGTTGTCTCTTTTGCAGCCCAAATGAAAAAGAGTTGTTGATGGAAGTGTTCAATGAATTCGTTTATGCGAAGCGCTTAGGACAGTGCCTGGCACACAGTAGGCACTCAGCTATGATTGCCTACTTGGATTCAGCATGGCAGCCATCCCCAAAGCTGAACTGGAAGGGAACATCTTCCCAGGATGGAAATCATGTCATTCGCTTCCTCTTTAAGGCAAGTGACGTAAACCAGAGGATCGTGGCCAAGCATGGCCAGCAGAACATGTTCCGTTTGGTTTAGTTGGTGTTTTAGAAAAATGTGAGTTCGTTGCCAACACTTAAAAACCAAGAGATCACACAAATATGGGGGTTTCCAGCCATTCCAGTAAAAATAGAAAGTCTGGGCCAGACTGAGCCCACTTCCCTGGAAGCAGAAGTTAACAAACAGTGGGCTCTTCAAGAGGTCTTTCCTCTGATTGGTGGGTTTCTACTCACTTTTACTTTCTCTTCCTGCCCACTCCCATAGGCTCTTGTGTTGGCCTAAGGCCTAACTAATGCTGAGTTTTCTCCAGTTTCCAGAAGAAATGGTTGTTATCCTCATTTCACAGGTCAGAAAACTAAGGCTCAGAAAGGTCTATAAACTGCCCATGGTCACACAGCTAATAACTCCAAGGGCCCCAACCTGACAAGAGAAAATATAAATAGAGAAAAGTGGTTTATACCAAAGCATCTTTTTGAAAGGAACATGTTTATTAATAGCACAGTTTGAATGCCAATTTGTTGGGATTACTTAACAAGAATTTAAAATTTTATCTTCATCTAAATTGGCAGTGCCCTCTCCCACGCTCACTCCACCTCCTTAGTTTTCTCATTTAAGCATTTGGAAAAATTCTAAAGGTTTGACAAAAACTGAAAATGTTTCTTATTTCATCTATCCCTAGTTACTGGCAACTGTAGGTGTTCTTTCCTTTCAGTTTTTTTAAGCTTCTTTATTTATATTTTACTCTTGGTAGTTTGTAAATTCTCTCTTATCAGCTGCTTGCAAAATCAAAATTCCTTTCCTGTTAAATTTCTGTTAGAGTTGTGTAGTCTTTTGGCTCAATAAACACATATATAAGGAGAAATGTGTACATATGTACATGCAAGCACCACACAGATGCACACCTGTATCCTCACACTCACATTCCTAATAGGCTCCTGGTGTCTCTCTGGTTCTCATTTCCCAAAATGTATTTATAGATCAAACATCAAAGTTTGGGCCCTATTCTAGTTATACTTTTTAAAATAATCCTTGCCTTTTAAAGATATGAAATATTGGCTTGGTGCCTGTAGCTCAGCAGCTAGGGCGCCAGCCTACACTGGAGCTGGCAGGTTTGAATTCAGCCAAACAACAATGACAACTACAAACAAAAAGTAGCCAGGCATTGTGGCAGACACCCATGGTCCCAGCTACTTGGGAGACTGAGGCAAGAGAATCACTTAAACCCAAGAGTTTGAGGTTGCTGTGAGCTGTGATACTACAGCACTCTACTGAGGGTGACATGGTGAGACTTTATCTCAAAAAAAAAAAAATGGGGTGGCGCCTGTGGCTCAGTGAGTAGGTCACTGGCCCTATATACAGAGGGTGGCAGGTTCAAACCCAGCCCCAACTGCAACAAAAAAATAGCTGGGCATTGTGGTGGGCACCTATAGTCCCAGCTACTCAGGAGGCTGAGGCAAGAGAATCACCGAAGCCCAGGAGTTGGAGGTTGCTATGAGCTGTGACACCATGGCACTCTACCAAGGGCAATAAAGTGAGACTCTGTCTCTTAAAAAAAAAAAAAATTATATGAAATATTTACAGATGATGTGATGACTGAGATTTGACAATAATATGGCCAGAATCATACAACAAGGATCAAATAGCAAATGCTTTACCCAGGAAGGCTTTGACCTGCTCTATTCGTTAAGTTTCTATCAACTGAAAGTGAACAAAACACAACACATTGGAAACTGGGAAGAAGGAGATAAGAACTTAGTACATCATGTAATCGAACAGTGGGGGTGGGGTTGATGAGGCACAGTGTGATTCAGGAACAATGATGTTGTCAGGACGTGATTTCTCTCCATTTCCAGGTCAGTTCTGCTGACACATTATCACCTCATGGGGCAATATGACTGCCAGCTGCCCTAGGCCATATCCTCTCAGATGCAAACACAGCTTCAGAAGAAGGCAGGCCTCTTTTTTTGGAACTCCAACATTCCTGAGAATCACTCCAATTGGCTGATTTTAATCTAATGCCCATTTCTGAACCAATCAGTGTGGCTAGTAGAATGAAAAGCACTGATTGGCTTAGCCTGGGACACATGGAAGAGAAGGGAAGTTGATGATGTGGAGGGGGTGTTCCTGAAGACACCCTTTCTTTGCTGAAGACACCTCTGTTGACAGCACAAGAAAACTCATACGGCCTCCATCTGACATAGGGATTCTTCAGAAAGTCCCATTACAAGGCTAATTTGCAGGATCTGACACATAACAGGATAAATTGGATATATGAGCAATAATTTAGTAGGCACCTGTAGTGTGGGGAGTTCAGATCAAGTTCTGGAGTCAGACTAACCTGGGTTCAAGTCATGGCTCTGCCACTTAATCCTGGGAAAGCAAGCTTTCTTGGAGCCTCAGTTTAATACCTGTTTCCCCATCTGAGAAATGGGGTTAATAATGGTGGCCACCTGCTAGAGTCATTTTGAGGTTTCAATAAGATAATTCTTGGAAGCACCCAGTGTATGGTAAGCCTGTGATAAATGGCAGATATTGTTGTTTTTATTATTACTATTACCTGAAACAGAGCCATCACGTTAGCAGAGTTGATCATCATGGCAATGATAATCATAAACCGTGATTATGGTTTTGAAAGTAAAAAATAGGTTTATGGCAACCTGTTGAGACATTTTTGGTGGAGTTATTTTTATCCACCAAAATTTGATATTGGAAAGAATCTTACATCAGTACGTTTCAGGTATCAACATATTTAATCCTACTTCCAAACAGTAGACATTTTCGTTCTATTTATTTATTTACTTATTTATTTATTTTGAGACAGAGTCTTACTATGTCACCCTTGATAAAGTGCTATGGTGTCACAGCTCACAGCAACCTCCAATGCTTGGGCTTAAGTGATTCTCTTACCTCAGCCTCCCAAGTAGCTGGGACTATAGGCACCTGCCCCAATGCCCAACTGTTTTGTTGTTGTTGTTGTTGTCATTGTTGTTCAGCTGACCCAGGCTGGGTTCAAACCCGTCAGCCTCAGTGTATGTGGCTGGCACCATAACCACTGTGCTACAGGCACCAGGCCATTCTTTTTTTTTAGATGAGAAGACTGATGCTGAAAGATGGGGTAGAGATGGGATTATGGAATTATCGCTGAGATAAAAGTGCTAATAGACAGTATCATACCCTTACCTTGTGCAGATCTATTGTTGTAACAGTCAAGGTCCTGGAAGGAAGGAGATAGCACACTCCAAGGGTAAATTGAAGAGAGATAATGAATTATCTATTGATACAATGTGAGCAGAATTAATAGCACAGAGAATAGCTAAGCTACAGTGAGAGCTGTGGCTGTCCCTAGGCAGCAGAAGGGAATCTCAGCCAGGGACAGCTATTGCTACAGGGAAAGGTTATGGCAGGGACCAGTATGGCAGTCTCTCCTGATTTTTCAAGTGTAAATCCAGATTGTCTAGACAAAATTTCCAAATTTAAAATGTTGATAACTAATTCCAAAGAGTTTTAAACACAGTGGAGCCATCCTCCCCCACTTCAAACAAAACACATATCTAAACCAGGTGCAGCCAATCTGTGACCTCTGTTCTGGACTTTTAGGGCACCCCATGTGTCTCCCCCTTTTGAAATCAGTATAAATATTTCTCCTGCTTGATTGTTTTTCTCTTCTGTGGTTCCTTGGATGCCTTTGATCCTCACCAGGTGGACAATGTGGGTTGTCAATCATTCAATTATGTCCAATTGCTCTGCAGGGTGGGATGAATGGGTGGGCAGAGGAGGGAGGGGGAAGCTTCAGATACTATTAAACAGAGAAGAGAGGAGTAAAAAGTTCTCACTGGGGTCTAACTTCAGGCTTGAGCATTCCTAAGGTTTCCCAGGTGATGGAAATATTCTATATCTTCATTGGTGAGGTAGTTACATGAGTATATACATTTGTCAAAACTCATCCAACTATTGACTTAAAATGGGTACATTATTGCATGTAAATCACACCCCTATAATGTTATTTTTTGCATTGTTGCATATAAATTACACTTCAATTAGGGTGATTATTTTTAAGTGCCCATCCTGGCCCAGCTGTGCCCTAAGTTGGGGAAAATCATTAATACCAAAAGGGACAGAGGCCTCTCTGGGTGGGCATCTCTCTTGTGAGCCCTGAGCCTGTGCTCTCACAGATGTTTTGCTTCAGCTTGCAGGCATATCAGCAGTGTGGAGGGTTTTTTTCCCACATCAAATAACTTCAAATGCTCAGTAATTGGGAAGCGAGCATCTCTGGCTCAGTGCAATTACCAAGCACCACTTACTTTGGCCCTTGAACCAGCCAGCCTAGAGATTCCATAGGGAGCCAACTCTAGGCTGTCTGGGGAGTCTCACCAGCCAAGTGCAAGCTCCTAATTGGAGTCAGGATCATCAGGGCCACGTTCTGCGGTTCCTGAGCCTTTTGGAGAGGGAAGAAAGCCACGTGCTTGCAAAGGTAGTGACATTGCTGCAAGTCACATCCGTTTCTGCCCACAGCAGCAGAGCTGTCACATCACACAACTCTAGGGGGCTCCACTCATGTAGCATTTATGTAGCAGCCCCCCATGAGGCCTAGAACAATGCACCAGCTGCAAAGTCTCTGGCATTAACTAAAAGAATCCTTATGAAGCATCATTTTTTCTGTTTACAGGCACTTTTTTTAGATAAAATTTACATAGTATAAAATTAGCCATTTTAAAGTAGTCAATTCAGTGGCATTTAGTACATTCACGTTGTTATGTAACCACACCACTCTCTAGTCCCAAAACATTTTCACCGCTCCAAACGGAAACCCATCACCCACTAAGTAGTCACTCTTCACTTTCCCCTCCACTCAGTCCTTGGCAACAAAAAAATGTGCCCTCTGGCTCTGTGGATTTGCCTATACTGGACCTTTTGTATGAATGGAATTATGCAATACGTACATACATGGCATTTTGCATATAGCTTCTTTCACTTAGCATCATTTTTCAAGTTTCATACATGTTGTAGCATGAATCAGTATTTCATTCCTTTTTGTGGTTGAATAATATTCCCTTATGTCTGTGTATGCGTTGACCACAATTCATTCATCAAGTGATGGATGTTTGGGTGTTTACAGGACTTTTACAGCCCTTAACTAATGTCCTAGGGGGTGAGCAGGACTGTGAGTTTCTTGGAAACTAAGTCCAGGCCATCTGAATTCTTCCCTGACCCAAAGCCACCTCGGGTCATGCCTCCAGCCAGTTTCGTGGGAACTGATATATGCTCTTCAATACTGAAGGAAAGAAGAATAGAGTAAAGGAAGAGAGGACAGTCTCTGGACAAATAATAAAAACATCATAAGTTTTCTGGTTATATATTCGACAAATATTTTGTTGGTTCCCTCGCTGCAACAGACAGATTCAACACTCGAGATACAATAGTGGACAAATTTCACTACAATAATATTCCTTACTTTTTCTCTCCTTTAACTTTTAATTTTTTAATTTCAAAAACTCACTCTTCTCAACCATCCTTTTCTTGGGGTTGCGCTACTGTCCAAAAACTCTCTTCTCTCCCTGAAGTTGACCTGGTTTCCTCTGTCCTGGCTTAGACTTTGTTTCCACCCTTTTCCCCAATTGAGCCATTTATCTTCTCAGCAAATAAGGTGTTTTTGATAAGAGGACACTTCACAAAGGAAAATATGTAAGTGGCCAATAAGCCATGAAAAGATACCAAACACCATTCATCATTAGGGAAATGCAAATTAAAGCCACAAAGAGCTACCATCCCACTCCCACTGGAATGGTTTTAAATTAATAAGACTGACAACATCAAGTGTTAACAAGGATAGGGAGCAACTGAAACCTTACGCTGCTGATGAGAATGTAAATGGTACAACTTTGGAAAACAGTTGATGGGTCTTTATAAAGATAAAGATACACTTACCACATAACCCAACAGTTCCACTCCTAGATGTTTACTCAGAAGGCAGTACTGGGTCAAATTCAGACCCTCTCACTGCCCAGATACATAACCTTGGAAAGTAATTCAGGCACTCTGAAACGGCTTACTCATCTGTGAAACGGGAACAATGATAACATTGCCATATTCTTTCACTCAATAAATACTGAGTGCCTCTGTGAAGTGGGCACTAGGGGTCCAATGGTTATCCTTAAAGAGGGTGACAGTGTGGGGAGGAACGTAGGCACTAAACAAATAGACAAACCGATATATCAGTAGAAATGATGAAACACACCAGGAAGGAAAGGACAGAGAGCTAACAGAGGAGATAACATCGGGTGGTGAGTTCAGATTGAGAGGGAAGATGTGGCTCTTTTGTAGACCAGACTGTGAAACCACAGGACAGGAACAAAGAGAGTCTTCCAGGAAGACAAGAGCCCGTAGACAGGACCTGAGGCCACAGAATCTCCGTGTGTCTGCGGAGGTGAAAGCCCAGTGCAACTAGAGTATTGAAGGAGGCAGCAGCCAGGAACTAGAAGATACCTGCCTCTAAACCATGATGAGAAATTTGGATATTATCCTAAACGCAATAGAGAGCGTCCTCATTGGGGTTCTCCTAGAAGGCGACCCTGAGTCAAAGATGAGAGCTCAAGTAGATCATTTAGCAGGTGACCTCGGGAAGCACCAGCAGAGGGGGAAGGGAAAGGAAGGAAGGAAGCCAATACAGGGCACATCATGAAGCAGGTTACCACTGGGCCAACAGGGACCCAAATGCAGTGGGGAGGCTGGGAAGACCATGGAGAGCACAGTCAATGGATTCCCAACCCAGGGGCCAGGGAGCCTGGGGTATTTATCCACCAATTCTCAGCAGTCATTGCTTGAGGCATGTTGGAGAAGGGGTGGGGTAGTGTTCATTTCTGCCACTTCTAGACTGCCTTTAAGTGACTAGATAAAGCCTCCTGACTAAGAGTCAAAGGTGTGGCCATCGGAAGCCACGAGGTCTGCGTGCCCAGAGGGGGTGAACAAGGCACCCACCACATCCCAGACAGGTAGCCTTTAAGCCGAATGATTTCTTTTTTTCTTTTCTTTTCTTTTCTTTTTTCTTTATTTTATTTTTTTTTTTTTTGAGACAGAGTCTTCCTCTGGGATAGACTCAAGCAATCCTCCTGCCTCAGCCTCCCAAGTAGCTGGGACTACAGGTGCACGCCACTACAGCTGGCTAATACTTTTTCTATTTTTAGTAGAGACAGGGTCTCATTCTGCTCAGGCTGGTCTAGAACTCCTGAGCTCAGATAATCCTCCTGCCTCTGCCTCCCAGAGCACTAGGATTACAGGCACAAGCGACCACGCCCTGGCAGGCAGAGTGATTTTCAAAGCTCAGTTTGGTCTCTGGGCGGAGAATAGACTGTATGTAACAGACGGGCCAGAAATCCAGCTTGGAGCCTGCTGCTGTGGTTCAGGTAGGACGTGGCCACTGCTTGGCCCGGGACGGTGGTAGTAGGGGTGGACAGAAGTGAGAAAGTACTGCAGGTCCTGGTGATGGACTGATTGCGGGGACAAGGGAGAAAAAGCTGTCCAGGACAGCTCCTGCCTTTCTGGCTTTGGCGACTAGGTGAATGAAGATGCTATTCCCCAAGAGTGGAAAGATTACAGAAGAGAACTCTGGTATTATCGTGGACCTCAATTAAATTAAATGAGCCGTCATAGGAGACTTCACCTAGCCCAGGGCCTGTCCCACGCCAGGTACTCAGTGTGATTCTGTGTTTTTCCTTTTACATCCACATTCTTTGAAGACAAGATCAACACCTGCCTGTGACAAATGAGTTTGAAACATTTCATCTCTGGGAAATAACCTCACAGCCCACCTTCACAGCTTTCTGGCAACTCCACCTGGCATCCCAACCCAATTCTGGAGGCAAATTCCAGAAATTACCTTTACACCTGCTGTGCTAAGGGCAGATCTTTTTCCCACCTCGCAGTGATTGCGGTGTAAACTGCATCTTAGGGCAATGGGGTCATTTTCCACTGGCGATGTGCTTTTAACTGAGTATTTTTAAACTGCTTAGAATTTTCTCCTTAAAGCATATCCCAAAATAAAAATGGGAGAGCAAATGTTTGGGATTTGTTCCAGAAAAACTGAATCAGTCACTCATGTATTCAACAAACATTAGCATCCAACGTTTTCGAGGCATCTGATGGAAAGACAGGAGCCGTCTCAAGCAACTAAGAATTCATATGGGCAAAGATGAAATGGCTCAGAAACAAGAGAAAAACTGAACTTAGTGGTCAAAGAGTGATTATTTTCACAAGTGGCTTTATGGGGAACGTGGAGTCATGGAATGATAATGACACAAACTTAGAGACGGAGAGACACAGACCAGATTCTCTGAACAGGGAGCAAAAATCGGTACAACTACTTTGGAAAACTGTACTACCTATTGGAACTAAATATTATAAATGTAATTTATAATATATATGCATATGCTATAACCCAGCAATTCTGTTCCGAGGTATATTCCAAAGAGAAATGCATCTGTTTGTTCACTAAAAGACATGTGCTAGAATGTTCTAGGTAGTGTTTAAAGTAGCAAAACAAAATGAGAAACAACCAAAATGCTCATCAATAGTAGACTGGATGAATGAATAATGGTATATTTACCAAAATGGAATGCTACACAGCAATGCAAATAAATATTTCACAACTATATGTAACAACATGGATGAATCCCATGAATACAGTTTTGAGCAAAAGAAGTCGGACACAAGCGTGAGGACTGTGTAACTGTTTTACATAAAGTACAGAAATAGGCACCATTAACAGATGTTGTTAGAAGTCAAAATTGCATTTACCCTTGCTGAAGGAGAGTGACTGAAAGGGGACACAGAGTGACTGAAGCCTGAGCGGTGACATTCTCTCTCTTGACCTGGGTGCTGGTTACACTGGTATGTTACATTTGAGGTAATTCACCAAGCTAGACACTTAAGGATCTATGTGTTTCTTCATATATTGAAGGAAAAGTTTACCTGAGCACCCACTGTGTGCAAAGCTCCCTTATTTTACCCATCCAACTCTTCCAATGTGAGCAAACAGACTGCTCCAACTTCAGCCACCACAGTCAAAGACCATCCTCGTATGCACTTCATAGGGACCTGTGAGTGTGTCTTTAAGATCGACGGCTAACTTTCAAACAACGCAAGAGTTAGGGGCCCCAACTCCTTGAGAAGCTGAAAATCTGTGCATAACTTTTGACTCCCCCAAAACTTAACTACTAATATCCTACTGTTCACTGAAAGCCTTACTGATAACATAAACAGTTGATTAACACATATTCTGTTACTTGTACATACTATATACTGTGTTCTTACCATAAACATAGGGAAAATAAAATGTTATGAAGAAAATCATAAGGAAGAAAAATACGTTTACTATTCATTCAGTGGAAGTGGATCATCATAAAGGTCTTCATCCTTGATGTCTTCACATTGAATAGGCTAAAGAGGAGAAGGAAAAAGAAGAGGGGGTGGTCTTGCTGTCGGGGGGCAGAAGCCAAAGAGGCACAGGAGGTGGAAGGGGAGGCAGGAGAAGCAGTAATTTTTATTCAAAAAACTTCCACATATAAATGGACCCACACAGTTCAAACCTGTGTTGTTCAAGGTTCAACTATATACGCACGTGCAGAATTGCTTCAAATTAGTAGCAGAAATGAGGACGTTGTTAGGTTAGATATTGTTAGATATTTCTTTCACTTCCCCTCCTAGCATTTGGTGAAGATGGCAAATTACATTTCAACCACTTTCAGGGACATCCTCACTCTTATTACCATTAGTAACAAGCACCAACTAGTTGATGAACATGGCCATGACAAGCTCGCGGCTCTTCACCTACAAAGTCCCAATTCTAATAATGATTCTATGTATCTGTACTGCCATTAAGTAATTCTTTTTTGGGGGGAGGGGGGTAACAGAGTCTCACTGTTTCTCCCTCAATAGAGTGCTGTGGCATCACAGCTCACGGCAACCTCAAACTCTTGGGCTTAAGCAATTCTCTTGCCTCAGCCTCCCAAGTAGCTGGGACTATAGGTGCCTGCCACAACACCCAGCTACTTTTTTTGTTATTGTTGCAGTTGTCATTGTTTTTAGCAGGTCCGGGCCAGATTCAAACCTGCCTGCCTCCATGTACGTGGCCAACACCCTAACCACTGAGCTATGGGCACCCAGCCCATTAAGTAATTCTTTCCTTCTGGAAATATTCAGTAGTTACTATGAGAACAGATGCTGTTTTAGATCCTAGGAGTATGACAATAAACAAAACCAACAAAACTCTTGCCTTCGGCTCGGCGCCTGTGGCTCAACCGGCTAAGGCGCCAGCCACGTACACCTGAGGTGGCGGGTTCGAATCCCCAGCCTGGACCCGCCAAACAACAATGACGGCTGCAACCAAAAAATAGCTGGGCGTTGTGGCGGGCGCCTGTGGTCCCAGCTACTTGGGAGGCAGAGGCAGGAGACTCGCTTGAGCCCAGGAGTTGGAGGTTACTGTGAGCGCAATGCCATGGCACTCTACCCAGGGGGATAGCTTGAGGCTCCGTCTCAAAAAAAAAAAAAAAACTCTTGCCTTCGTGGAGTTTACATTCTAGTGAAGGGAGCAGACAGCAAACAAGTTATATATCCAAGATCTCTGACTATGCTTTAGTTTTGGCTTCAGTTTTGTTATGAAATTAAATACCTTAATAACTAACCAAATGAACATTTAATCCTGGAGTTGATGGACATTTTAGATGAGACATGGCCCTTGAATGGCCATAGGGAAACCACAAATCTCCTAAAATTATATGCAAAATGTTGTATATCTAGGGATTTTTCTGGGGAGATAGTTCAAGGTAATTTCAGATTCTAAAAAAGGCCACTGAGGCTCGGCACCTATAACTCAGAGGCTAGGGAACCAACCATACACCAGGGCTAGTGGGCTCGAACCTGGCCCTGGCCTACCAAACAACAATGACACCTACAACAAAAAATAATCAGGTGTTGCAGCAGGCACCTATAGTCCCAGCTACTTGGGAGGCTAAGGAAGGAGAATCGGTTAAGGGGTGGCGCTTGTGACTCAAAGGAGTAGGGCACCGGCCCCATGTACCAGAGGTAGCAGGTTCAAACCCAGCCCTGGCCAAAAACTGGAAAAAAAAAAAGAGAGCGAGAGAGAGAATCGCTTAAGCCCAAGAATTTGAGGTTGCTGTGAGCTGTGATGCCACAGCACTCTACCAAGGGCCACATAGTGAGGCTCTGTCTCTAAATAAATAAATAAATAATAAATTTAAAAGGCCATTGACCAGAAAGGAGCTCAGATTCTCCCCACTCTTGCTTAAGGTGCCCGCACACATTGTCAGAGCACGCGCCTGTCATCCCTGGAATCAATGATACTTTGCTCAATTTGCTTGACGTTATTTCTCTGAATGAGTAAATGCACAGCCACACCCTACTTGTCATTTGTCGGCGATTCAAAGAGTCACACTCTGATCTCTCTGCATAACCACTCCTCCCCATCAGGGATGTGGCTGCTTTTGCTCCTTACCATCCCATAAAAGGTGCTATGAAGACCTTCCTACAGATTGTTTTCTTCTTCCTAACGGGTTTTCTTGGAGCGTTTTTGAAAACTGCAGGCTGTGGGTCAAATGGTACCAACAGTTTTATACTCCTGGATTGCTACCAACCACATTTTCAATGCAGCAAGAATGGCTATTAAAAATCACCTACAGGATATGACAAAAGGGATCATTTTTAGCTTTAATTCATCATTGATCTTCTTCTTTCCCCCCATAATAATAGTCATCTATCCTTGATAAAATAGGAGAGTGAAACATACTTATTACAATAATGGAAAAATACCTATTTTCTGGCAAGCTATTTCATGCCTCTATGCCCTTGGAAGTTCCTCTCAAATGTTTTCCTATCATTCACCATAACCAATGTGTCAGTTTCAGGGTAAACAGGCAAGATGAGGGTGGGGGGGGTGTTTAGGAGGGAGGGTGAAGGGTGGCATATTGCCATGGCAACAAAGGATTTCAGTGATGAGTATCCATGGTGATTGTTGCTACATTCTGAGTGGTTTTAAATGCTTTATTTAAAATACATAACAACCGTGCAGCTGCTGAGGATGTTATGAGAGGAAGGGGCTATTTGCTCTTTTATGGATATGTGCCTGGTATGGTTTGGAAAGGAGAAGAGAAGGTGGTTTAAGGACAGACATACTCTCCGTGTGATGTTATTTAGCAGTTAGCGAAGACTATTATCCCTCGATCACAGAAAGCTCTCACACCTCTGGGCCCCATTTTTACCTCGATCGCCTACTCAACAGGATAAAACCTGTGATAAACTCGGGCAGAAACGAGTCCTCCCCTGCTTCTTCCTTAGGCACCCTTCCCCCACCACTGCCTTGGAATAGAAACACACAGGACTTCGGACAGAACTGAGAGTCTCCAAGGGACGAAACCCATTGGATGCCTGAAATAGCAAAGGATGCCAGGGTTTGCAAAGCAGGTGCTATTTACCTTTTTCCAGCCCAAATTTGCAGAGAATATGAGTCAGAGAAATGGGACTAGAACACAGATCTTCTAATTCCTAATCCAAGTTTCGCTTGTTCTTCTTTTAGCTGTAAACAGTAGAGACCCAACATGCAGGAACTATAACAAGATGGATGTTTCTCTTTTACCAAAATAAATTTAAAAAAAAAATGCAGAGGCTCAAGGAACCAGGCTCTTTCTGTCTGTTGCTCCACCATATGTAGATCCCATTCTCGTGATCATCTCATAATCAAGTGTGGCTGCCTGATTCCAGCCATCACATCCAAATTCCAGCCAACTGGAAAGAGAAACAGAAGAGAAATAAAAGCAAAGGGCCCAAACAGATATCTTTTAAGGAAGATTCTTGGAAGCTGTTATGTGACACTTTCCCTTAGATGTCATCTCCTGTGGTCTCACCTTGCCACAAAAAAGGCTGGGAAATGTATTCTTTTGAGTGGCTAATTCCAACTAAAATATTAGGGGGTTCCATGACTATGGAATGATGGGAGAACTAATACCAGGAGACAACCATCAGTCTCAGCCACATCCTCTTTTTTTTTTTTTTGAGACAGAGCCTCAAGCTGTCCCCCTGGGTAGAGTGCCGTGGCATTACAGCTCACAGCAACCTCCAACTCCTGGGTTCAAGCGAGTCTCCTGCCTCCACCTCCCAAGTAGCTGGGACCACAGGCGCCCGCCACAACGCCCGGCTATTTTTTGGTTGCAGCCATCATTGTTGTTTTGGCGGGTACGGGCTGGGGATTCGAACCCGCCACCTTAGGTGTACATGGCTGGCGCCTTAGCCGGTTGAGCTATAGGTGCCGAGCCTCACATCCTCTTAAAATGGCTAGAACCAACTTGGCCACCTTCCCTATTTCTTCTCCTCCTTCCTTCCTCACCCCTCCTCTGCCTTCTTGTCCCCTTCTCAAATCCCAGCCCATGGGGCACCACACTAATATCCACCAAGAAGAAGGTTTGCTTTATCTTCATGTTTTGAGTAATGACAGGGACTCAAGCATCTCCATGCCCTCAAGTTGTCCTCTTGGGTAAGTCTTCAGAGTTGTCCATCCCTGGAAGGTCAAGTTCTTTCCAATGGCAAGTCCAGAGTAGGCACTCACTATCACCAGGCTGTGAGCTCTAAGACCACGGGGACAGTGTCTTGTTAGGGTCTTATTATACTGGCCTAGGGAGTGAGGAGAGAAAGAAGCAGAGACAAAGTCTTACTGCCCAGATTCACCTAAGGTGAGGACTTGGGGTGGATCCTGAGATGGTATGCAATCACCTTGAGAGAAATTCATCCCTTTTCCATCCCAGCTCAGTCCTTCTGATTAGAAGAAGGATAAAGTCCCAGGTTGGTGCTCCATGGTTCTAAACACCTCTCTCTGATTTCTTTTATTCTCCTTTTAACAAAGACAAAGCAGGTCTAGGTCTAGAGCTTTAAATACCCTTAGATATCTCTCAATGTTAAACCTCCTGGGTAGAGCAGATGCTAACTTTTGCTTTACAAGAGTTGATAAGCTGACATCTTATCAATCAGATGTCTTGCTAAAACTTAACGTTGTTTTGTTTGCCATGTATTAATTTTAATTTACTTTCTATTTTGATGAGCAATAAGATTTTCCATTTATATTGGTGATGTGTTTTTCTTTTATATAAATGTCTTCACATTTTTTAAAAGTAAATTGCTAAAAAGAAAAAAAGTGAATTGCTTTAAAGGTAATGAGCATTGAGTAAACAATAGTATGGGTGGCAAATGGATCTGTTAACGATGTGACAAACATGGGACACACAGATACGAGAGAAAATACAATTTAACAGGCCAGAAGAGGCCTGTGTTCTAACCTGAGTTCTTCCACAGCCTTACTTGCTGTGTGACCTTAGACACGTCCCTCACCTCTCTGGGCCTCTCTTTTCTTACCTGTAGAATGAAAACTGGGCTCAATGGTTGCTAAGATCCCTGCTCCAAATGACAGGAATTGTGTATGTCTACCGAAAACCCCAGAATAACCCTGAGGACTTCAGACATCACCCCTCCAGCTTTATGGTTTGCCTCGTAAGCATTTGCAAGTATGCGGAATAGCAAAAACTTAACTTAGTGGTGGAGATTAATCTGTATTCAGAGAGTCGCAAATAAATAAAGATTTTTAAGCCAGTGGAGAGCCATCTCCCAAACATGCAAAATTAGACTTAATTATTTTTAAAACAATACATCTCTTAATTTGCAAATGAGCAGAACAGAATGCTAAGCAAGGTCTTATTTTGGGATGCTAACTACAGTAGCATTTTCAACTGGAGATTTTTCATACCCTCTCTTCACACTTCCCCCCAAATGTTTATTAATAACTCTGCCTTTTCCTTGGTTTTAAATTATCCCTAAGTATTAAACCTGGTGTGCAGAGCAGATGCTAACTTTTGTTTTACATGAGCTGCTTGTCTTATTATAACCTAAAACAAAGGCCCATTTTCTGTCTTCTCAAAAACTGTTGGGAGATGGTCTTCTGTAGAGCTCTAGACTTCCAGCCAGAGGGAGACACAGCCCACTGTCCCTCACATGCATCCCTACCTGGGTGCCCAGACATATCAAGAAAGGCACGTTACAGCTACAATGAGATACCATTTTAATTAGAGAAAACTGGAAGGTCTGATTATAGCATGGGTTGGCAACATGTGGAACTCATATAGACACAGGCCAGTCCAGGAAGATGGCAACATATGTGGCAGACAGAATGAGGGCTTCGATTCATTCAACAAATGCCCACTGAGTGCCTACTAGGTGTTGGGAAATGCCCTTAATATTGAGAACACAGAAGAGGGTAGAATAGACAAAAGGCCTTGTCTCCATGGAACTGATGTCCTAATGGGGAAGGGTGTGCCACAGACAAGGTCAGTCACACAGCATATGAGATGAGATGTTCTAGAAAGAAAAAGAAAGAAGAGAATGGGTGGAAAGGAAGAATTAAATTGTATAAAGCAGTGGTTCTCAACCTTCCTAATGCTGCAACTGATTTTCATTGTTAAAAAGGGGTCGTGATCCACAGGTTGAGAACCGCTGGTATAAAGAGTTTTCAAAGGTAGGTCAATGGGAAGACTTCTGAGCAAAGATTTAAAAGGCAACAAGCCTTATGTGGGTATTTGAGGAAGAGTACTCTAGGCAGAGGGAGCAGCTTGTTCCGAGGCCCTGTGGTCAAAGTGTAACTGGTCTGATTAAGGAGGAACAAGGAGACCCGTATGCCTCAAGTGCAGAGAGCAAGGAGGCAAATGGCAGGGGGACAGAGGGAGAACATCTGGGGCCTATAGTCAGGGTGAGATTTTTGGCTTTTGCTGTGGGTAAGAGGGGAGGCACAGAACAGCTCTGAGTAGAGGAGGAACGGAGCATCCCTCACACCGGTAAGGTGGAAAGTGCTGGGGAGGACATAATCAGGGGTGCAGGAAGAGGCTACTACAATAGTCCAAAAGTGACGGTGGCTAGATCAGGAGGGAGTGGGAGGTGAAGGAGGCATGGGAACGAGCAGATTCTGGGCATATTTTGCAAGTAGAATCAACAGAATATGCTGAGTCCAGGTAGAACTGAGTTCAAATCCCAGCTTATCCACATTCTTGGTCATATCGCTTACACTGTGTGCCTCACTTTCTTCATCTGTAAAATGGGGATAATTGTTCAAATCAGGGTTCTGGTGAGGAGTCAGTGAGTCAGTGGACAGTAAATCAGGACTATTACTATTAATATTATCTGCTCCAGCGAGTGCCCATCACCCAGTGGCTCTGCAGGCCACCCCGTAAAGCCTCCTGAAGGCCACTGGGGTCCCCAAGGCATGTTCTGGTATAGAAAAGGGCAAAGGGTCTGATCAGAGATGAACGCTAAGAGATGTCACCAGCAGCACGGTGGTCATAGACATAGAAAGGGACTGGCCGGCACATGACCCATCCTCCACCAGAGGCCAGAACTCACTGCCTGTTTTCCTCCCGCCCCTCCAGCCTCGGCATCTGCCCACTCCTCTCCACCCTCCATTAACTGCAGCCTCTTGTTCTTGATGGAGAAGGTTGAAGCTGCTTCTGACAGCCTTTCTGGACACTGAAGATGTGGGAGAAACAAAATAATTATGCCCTGCCCTTCCTGGTTTCTTCCAGCAGGGAACCCGGAGTGCTTTTTCAACATTAATGAGGCCACTGGGGCTCCCAGCAGCCAAGCAGGGGGGTAGGTCACAGGCAGAACCAGGCACAGGGCTGTCAGGGTCTCCCTTTCTGCTGCCTCAAGAGCTCTCCAGGAGGAAAATGAGCTAATTCAGAGGAATGTTGATCCAGTTTTAAAAGGACAAATGAATCTGCCCTGTGGGTCACTTCTTTAAAAGACAGTAACATTCAACATAGAAAAAAAGAAGCCAGAAAAGCTTAAAATGTTTGTGGGAGGAATCTTGTGGAATTCACACTGATTAAGTAATCAGCTTTTCCACTTCTGCATAATCAAGCTGGAAATCAGCATCACATCATTCACGCAGTCAATCAACAAACACTTGCTGTCATTTCTCATGTCACCCACACATGCTTTTTCTGACCTCTCTATTTAAAATAGCATCCCAAGCTGGGTGCAATGGCTCATGCCTGTAATCCTAACACTCTAGGAGGCTGAGGTAGGTGGATTGCTTGATCCCAGGAGTTCAAGACTAGCCTAAACAAGAGCGAGATTCTGTCTCTACTAAAAATAGAAAAACTAGCCAGGTGTAGTGCCTGTAGTCCCAGCTACTTGGGAAGCTGAGGCAAGAGGCTCACCTGAGCCCAGGAGTTTGAGGTTGCTGTGAGCTATGATGCAACTGCACTCTAGCCTGGCCAACAGAGTGAGACTATCTCAAATAAATAAATAAATAAAAATAAAATAAAATAGCACCCCCACTGTCCCCACCACCACCACCTCCATCGTTCTTTGTTCTCTACTTTGTCTTCTTTGTACTTATTACTATCCCAAGTTATGATTATTTATCACTATTCCCTTCCTCACCTGAAAATAAACTTCATGTCCACCTTATCTGTTGCTGTGCTTCAGCACCTAGCACAGTGCCTAACACATAATGGGCCCTCAATAAATATTTGTTGCATGAATTGAGTGAGTGAGTGAAGGAAGAATCAGCCCCTAAAGGTAGGTGGAACTGATATAGCTTCACCACTTAACAGCTGGACAAAAGGCTCACCCACACTCAAGCCAACAGCTCAAGAAGAGGACAGAAAGGGACTTACAAGGATGGCTGCTGTGTGCCTCATCTGAACCCCTTAACCACCCATGATGAAGGAAGGCAGGGCCATCCACATCTTACAGCTGATCCACAAAGTCCGGAAACTGCCTTGTGGTAGGCAGAATAACAGGGCTCCTCCTCACCTGCAAAGATATCCACATTGTAATCCTTGGAACCTGTGAATGTGTTACCTTACAAGCAAAGGGTAATTATGAGTCACAGGTAAAATTAAGTTTGCCAGCCTTAGAGATATTATCTTGGACTATCAGGCTGGGCCTTGTATGATCATAAGGGTCTTTTAGAGGTTGAAAAGGAGGCAGGAGTGTGGTGCCTATAGCTCATTGTGTAGGGTGCTGGCCACATACCAGGCTGATGGGTTTGAACCTGGCCCAGGCCAGATAAACAGTGACAACTGTGGAGAAAAAAAAAAATAGCCAGGTGTTGTGGTGGGTGCCTGTAGTCCCAGCTACTTGGGAGGCTCAGGCAACAGAATCACTTAAATCCAAGAGTTTGAGGTTGCTGTGAGCTGTGATGCCACAGCCCTCTACCCAGGGAGACAGCTTGAGACTCTGTCTCAAAAGAAAAAAAAAGAAAAGAAAAAGAAAGAGGCAGGAGAGTCAGAATGATGCAAGATGAGAAAGATTTAATCAACTGTTTCAGGCTTGGAAGGTGGAGGGATGGGCCATAAGCCAAGGAATGCAGGCATCCTTTAAGAAGCTGGAAAAGACAAGGAAATGGACTTTCCCCTGGAGTCTTGGGAAAGCAACATAGCCCTCCTTACACCTTGATTTCAGCCTATTGACTTTAGCCCATTTGGGGTGAGCTTCTGACTCCCAGAACTGTAAAATAATAAATTTGTGCTTTTTAAGCCATTAGGTTTGTGGTCATTGGTTACAGCCACTGTAGAAGATGAATATTTGGGCTCAGTGCCTGTGGCTCAAGTGGCTAAGGTGCCAACCACATATACCTGAGCTGGCAGGTTCGAATCCAGCCCAGACTGCCAAATAACAATGACAGCTGCAACCAAAAAACAGCCAGGCATTATGGCTAGTGCCTATAGTCCCAGCTACTTGGAAGGTGGAGGCAGGAGAATTGCTTGAGCCCAGGAGTTGGAGGTTGCTGTGAGCTGTGATGGCACAGAACTCTACTTGGCGCCACAGCTTGAGGCTCTGTCTCAAAAAAAAAAAAAAAAGAAGATGAATGCATGCTTCACAATCATAGAACAGTAAGTGATTGCAGCTAGATCCACAAATCATTTACTGCTGTCCACAGGAACCTGCTTGGCTCCTGCAGGGACGATCCTGTCCCGTGCTGAGTGGGCAGCAGGGACACGATGTCTCCCAGCCACAACTGGTGAGACCAGAGAGGGACAACCAAACCAAAGTAGATCAAATAAGAGTTTCTCCTCCTTGAGGAACTTGGAATGGAGACAAAACTTTCAAATCAGTTTTTGTTTAGAGCAGCTTCAGGCCAAATTTGGTTTGTGAATGGGATTTATTGGGCCCACACAGAGCTTTTAAACCTTTAAAAAAAAAAAAAAAAAAACAACCTAGTTGCCAAGGTGATTTAATCTTGAAATTTCATAATTTTAAAAGCCTCTCTTCAAAAATCCGAGCTCCTGGCAATAGGAGCCTGTACCCCGCCATGGCAATACGTGGCCAGAGCTGAGTAATCAAAAGGGGTTTACGCACTCCTCCATCCCATTGCCCCATAACCACCACTCCCCATTTGCTTCCTTCCCAATATTAAGCCCAGGTGTCCTTTAACATTGAATCCTTGTCCCTATACGCTCTGTCCCCTCTTTCTTCAGCTCCCCCAGACACAGGACGTTAGTGCATTAAAATCCACTGGACACCATTAAAAAGATTGTACATTCAGCTTCAGTCTCCACCCTCAAATATGTGAAACAAAACAAAACAAAAAATTTTTTTAATTTTTGCTAGAAATCCTCTGAGCCTCCACACTTGGTTCTCTGCCTTTTGTAAATATTTCTGTCTCATCTCCTGAAAGTGATCTCACTGAATGGATGAATAATAATCTGAAGAGAGAACTGAGGACTGATTTACATCATCTAAATGAGAGCCTCTATTATGCAAAATTATTATTCAAGTTATGCAAGCATCATTCTCTCAACTGGCTGAACTTGCTCCAGCTGGGGGCAGCCCATTCTCTGTGGGGAGGGAGGAAGAGAGATAATGAGGACACTAAGAAGAGTGGGCAGAGGGGACGAAGGCTGACAGTGGCCCACGGAGGGGGTGGGTCTTTGCACATCAGGTTTGCTGGTGCATCAATTTCTCACTTAAAATATGCAAAACTCTGAGTCATTCCCCTGAAATCATAGGAAATGAACTTCTCCGATGTTGGGGTTGTGGATCAAGAATGCTTGTAACAGCAGTTCCAAATATTCCAAAAGACTGGGCAGGATGGAATTCCTTCCCAGCAGGAGGTCTTGAAGACCGGAGGCAACCTGAAAAAAAGTTAAGCTTTGGGGTGATGGGGAAAGGCCATTGAGACCAATGGCCATTATTTTTACTGTGATGTTGGTACTGCTAATTATAACCCTATTCATTTATCAGAATTCTTTTCTCTTTTTAAAGAAAATTGAATTATAAACTTCAATCCACAGCTTCCCAGTCTTCTGGAAACACAACCAAAGTCCTCACCCTAGGCTTCTATCTCCCTGCATGATCTGGTCCTTTTCTACTTTTCCAGTATTTTTTTTTTTTTTTTTTTTTGAGACAGAGTCACACTTTGACACTTTTAGTAGAGTGCCACATCACAGTTCACAGCAATCTCAAACTCCTGTGCTCAAGCAATTCTTTTACCTCAGCCTTCTAAGAAGCTGAGACTACAGGTGCCCACCACAACGCCTAGCTAATTTTTCTATTTTTTTTTTTTAGAGACAGAGAGAGTCTCACTTATCACACTCAGTAGAGTGCTGTGGCATCACAGCAACCTCCATCTCCTGGTCTTAGGCAATTCTCTTGCCTCAGCCTCCTGAGTAGCTGGGACTACAGGTGCCAGCCACAACTCCCAGCTGTTTTTTTGTTGTAGTTTGGCTGGGGCTGGGTTAGAACCCACCATCCTCGGTATATGGGGCCAGTGCCCTACCCACTGAGCCACAGGCGCTGCCCCAGTTTTTCTATTTTCAGTAGAGATGGAGTTTTGCTCTGGCTAAGGCTAGTCTTGAACTCCTAAACTCAAGCAATCCACCTGCTTTGGTCTCCCAGAGTGCTGGGATTACACATGTGAGCCACCATGCCCAGCCCCATCTAGCATCTTTCCAGGCTGCCATTCTCTTCCCTTACTTCCTGCAGCCCTACCTTTAACTCCTAGGCTATGCACAGCTCCTTTCTACCTCAGGACCTTTGCATGTGCTGTTCTCTCTTCTCCCTGTTCTTTGACTGGTTGCTTCTTTCCCAGGCTTCAGGTTTCATCCCAAATGTTCCCTCCTCAGAGAGACTTTCCCTGACCTCCTAAAACAGGTGACTCAGACCCCACAGCCCCTCAATATTCTCTATCACTGACACCCACACTCCTCTCCCCCTGCCCACCCCCATGTCATTTTTTCCTTCACAAGATGCAATTATATACTTATGCAATGCTTTACATGTTGTTTCATCTGTCTCCTTTACCAGGTTATAAACTTCAACAAGATGGAGACATGTCTATCTTTTTCACAGCCAGATTTGCAGCACCTAGCACAGCGTCTAGAACATAGTAAATAGGCAATTCATAATGAGTTAACCAATTCATTCATAGCCAGTTAATTGGTAGAGAACTCTAACGTTTCCAAAGCACTTTTACAATTCTCTTGAACCTCAAAACAAAGCGGCAAGATAAACCAGGCAAATATTAGTTATCCTCATTTTGCAGGTACACACCTGAGACCCTGATTTATCCATGCAAATATGAGCAGGGAATAGAACTCAGACTTTCAGCCTGATCCAGGATCCAGGGCCTCTTCTGCAGACCACTCTGCCTGGGTCCCTGACTGTGTCATTAATTCAGGTTCCACTAAAATCTGATAAATCTTGTCTTCATTCAAAGTCCAGATATTTGTGAATTAAGTCTGGAAATGTTTTGAAGAATAGAATGATTTCAAAGGCCCTCACACACTTAAGAAGCATTCATTCATTCATTCAAGATGTGATTCTCACTCTGTAGCAGACACTGTTTCCAAGGATTCAGATCTAAACAAGCTGTTTAGGTGATCCTACTGCACAGCCAAATGTGGGGACCAACCTAAACCCACCCCTTGTTTTACATACACGGAAACTGAGGTCCAAGGAGGAATAATCACTTGCCCAAAAAGAAAAAGAAATTTCCCACTGGCATCATTATCCTCATTCTACAGATGAAGAGACTTGGCTAAGACCACACAGTTATTTGGGACCAAGGTTCAGCTCACAATTGTCCAGCATCGGAAGAGAGCAGAATTTGCAGCTAGCTAGCCAGGCCTCCAGTCCCACCTCTATCACTAGAAGCCATATCATCTCAGGTGAGTCTATACCCTCTCTGAGCTTCTTATCAACAAAATGGCCATCCCAGTATGTTTCCTAGGCCAACATATTACCTTATGGAATTGAAGAGAGGATTAAAAGCAGTAATAAAGACTGGCCCTTAACTCTTCAATAAATTAAACTTATATGTCAAGTTATATATAAATAATAATAAATAAGTTATTATTGGCTTGGTGCCTATAGCTCAGCAGCTAGGGCTCCAGCCACATACACCAAAGCTGGTGGGTTCAAATCCAGCCTGGGCCTGCCAAACAACAATGACAACTACAACCAAAAAATAGCTGGGCATAATGGCAGGTGCCTGTAGTCCCAGCTACTTGGGAGGCTGAGGCAACAGAATCACTTAAGCCCAAGAGTTTGAGGTTGCTGTGAGCTATGACACTACAGCACTCTACCCAGGGCTATATAGTGGGACTCTGTCTCAAAAATAATAACAATAAGTTATTATTTACTCTTAACACTACCCTTTTTTTTTAGACAGAGTCTCACTTTGTCACCCTGGGTAAATTGATGTGGTATCTTAGCTCACAGCAACCTCAAACTCTTGGGCTCAAGCGATTCTCTTGCCCCAGCCTCCCGAGTAGCTGGGACAACAGCTGCCCGCCACAACAGCTGGCTATTTTTAAAGAGATAGGCTCTCACTCTTGCTCAGACTGGTCTGGAACATGTGAGGTCAGGCAATCCACACCCGCTTCAGCCTCCCAAGTGCTAGGATTATAGGTGTAAGCCACAGTGCTCAGCCCAATACCACCCTTTTTATCTGTCCCTTTCACCCAGGTTTTAATTAGAATGCTAGTTGTCCCCATAGATATCCATTCTATGGTATCCTAACTAAACTACGACACTGCCCCACCTCCCTTGCAGCTAGCCGTAGCCATATGACTACACTCTGGCCAATGGGATAAAAAGAGGAGAATGTTTATACTTCCATGCATTCCCATCGAAGGAAAGGAATAAGATTTCTACTTGCCCCTTCCCTGTGACTGGATAGACAATATTTGCTCCAGATACCCCGGTGTTGACCAGAGCTATGGTGTTGCAACTGGACTTCTCCCTCTGCCCAGCCCTACCTTTTCCTTCTTCCTTGCTCATGTGTTGATCTCTAATGAACATCGCATGTCCCAAATTTCACCCATGCATCTCCTTCAAGGGGGCCCAGTCTGAGACAGTCACTTTTTCCGGTCAGATTTATTAGCAATGAAGCTAATAGTTTGACCTCCGCGGTCTGACTCCACTAGCTTCCTTCTGAACCCAGAAGTTGGTGAAGAACTCTCCATCAAGTTTTGTTCCATTCCACTTTATGGTTGTGGAACTTAGAGCTCAGAAGAGGTGATTAATTATTATCCCTAAGACTCAAACAATGACAACTCTTCTTATCACACAATTTACAATATTGCAATGTCTTCCGTAGTTTGGATAGCTATCATTTTATGATTATCTCCTTTTTAAAATACCATGAATGTTTATCTCTCTAGTTATCATACAAGTCCCTCTAATAATAATGAGTAGTAATCATAAGTAAATGACAGTGATAGCTATCATTTATTGAGATATACTATACAGCAGGTACTATTCTAAGCGCTTTATTTACAGGGAATAACTCTTCATCTTGTGTTTTTTTCTTTTTTTTTGAAACAGAGTTTCACTTTGTCACCCTTGGTAGAGTACCATGGCATCACAGCTCACAGCAACCTCAAATTCTTGGGCTCAAGCAATTTTTGCCTCAGCCTCCCAAGTAGCTGGGACTATAGGCACCTGCCACATTGCCTGGCTATTCTTAGAGACAAGGTTTTGCTCTGGCTCAGGCTGACCTTGAACCCATGAGCTCAGGCAATCCACTTGCCTCAGCCTCCCAGAGTGCTGGGATTACAGGTATGAGCCACCTCATGCAACCTAGGAATAACTCTTCAAATTCCTACAACAATCCTCTCCATCAAGTTTTGTTCCATTCCACTTTATGGTTGTGGAACTTAGAGCTCAGAGAGTGTCCTGATGTGCCAGAGATCACACGGATAAGCAGTCCAGGGACGGGAATGGTACCAGCCATATAGGCTTCCCTGCAAAGCCTGGTCTCTTTAGCAACTGAATGGCTCCAGGTTGAGATTCACCTGGGCCGTGAACAAACCATGTGACCTTGGCAAGACTCAGCTTCTCATCATGAGATGAAACTGACAATGCCCACTCGGTACCCTGAATGGTGCCTTGCACCTAGTAAATAGAGATGCTAATAACAAATGACACCATCTGAACATTTACTCCATGCCAGCTGCCATGTGAGGCATGACTGCCTCCTGATCCTCAGAATGAGGAGGTGGTGTAGGTAGGTTTCCATCCACTAACCCAAGTTGGATTCCCCACGAAGTCAACTCTGAGACAGAGGTTAGCACGCAGGTGATTTAGTAAGGAGGGCAGTGGAATCAATCCCAGGGAAGGTCAGGGAAGGAAGCAGGAGTCGGAAGGGGGAAAACTTAGCTGCAGTGCAGGCCCGACCTCATCCTTGGCCTATGCCACAGGGAGCCCTGGAGCTAATGTGGTGGTATCCCAAGATGGGTCCAGGTAAGAAATCTTGGGCTGTTGACTGTCCCAGGAAGGGAAATAATCTGGAGCAAGATGACTCTGCAGCTGAGGGGATCCCTGGAGGGGATGATGGCCGGTGCTGCCAGCACCTCCAAGCAGCTGAAGCAACAAGGGGCATATGGAGCTGAGGCTTGACAACATTGTGAAACTTGCCCAACTACTCATAGGCAAAAAGCACCAAAGTCGAGATTCGAACCCAGGCCTGCCCGATGCCAACATCCCTTACTTTTTTTTTAATCACTAAACAATAAAAAGCAGCGCATTATCCAAAGGAGTTCTTTACTCTCAGGTAGAGGAAGTAAAAGAGAAAAGATTCAAAGATCAATCGAAGGTTTCGGAGCCTCCCTCTATGATGGCATCCCTGATAAATGGAAAGCTGGGATGTGGACACAGAGCAAGGAGAGGTGGTCGGTTCAGGTCTGGCTGGCCGAGCTGCCTTTAGCAGAACTTGCTAGAATGAAAATTTGTATTCAGGGAAAGATAACAGAGTCATCATTTTTTGATCTCTCCGAGATGGCAAAGGGCCAGGAAGATAACCCAACCCTTGTTTGGAACAGTGCATGATGGGAAGCACCATTAATACTTGGGAAAGATGAAATGCAGCCGGAGAGATTAAATAAGAGCCCTGCGCTTTCTTCCAAGGACCGTGAGGACTGGAGTTTGTCCCCAGAGAGGAGCAGTTCAAGGCACTTTCACAGATGATGAAGAAGTGGAACAAGTACACAGTGAGGAAGCAGGAGGCCCGAGTTCCAGTCCTGGCTCCGCATTGACAAACACGCTGTAGGTCCTTGAGCAAGCCACCGGCCCTCTCTGAGGCTCTGTGAGAACGAGTTACAGTGAGTACAGTGAAGGAGACCTCCTCGACGGAAACCAGGCAAGACACAGAGTGGAATCAAAGAGATTTATCTCCTGACAAGGTCTTAGGCTGTCATCATCTGTCACAGGCACACTTTACACATTAAACCTGTAACAAGAGCATAATTTCCACAGAGAAAAATGCTCACTCTTCATCCACTTCAAACACACAACCCTCTTTTTTTTTAGGGACAGAGTCTCACTTTATCACCCTTGGTAGAATGCATGGCATCACGGCTCACAGCAACCTCCAACTCCTGGGCTTAGGCGATTCTCTTGCCTCAGCCTCATGAGTAGCTGGGATTATAGGTGCCCGCCACAGTACCCAGCAATTTTTTTGTTGCAGTTTGGCCAGGGTCAAACCCCTGGTATATGGGGCAGGTACCCCACCCACGGAGCCACAGGCTCCACTCACACAACCCTCTTGATCCACCTATTGTTCTTCCCCTTTTGAAACGGGACTGGTTAAAAGAAATACTTCACTTTCCTCCTTTCTCTACTATAATGGCGGATAGTACAATTGTCAGCAACTAACATCAGTTAATCTCCATGTTAGGAAGACAATAGAGACGCTGAGGACTCCGGCAAAAGGAACACTGGGACACCATGGAAAGGGGATAGCTCCCATCATTGCCAGGGTAGGATGCAGACACGGTGTTGCCAGACGGCCCTATTTTTCTTTCTTTTCTCTTTTCCTTCCTCCTTTCCTTCTTTCTTCCTTACTTTCTTTTTTTCTTGACAGACTCTCACTCTGTTACCCTGGATAGTACTGTAGCATTGTAGCTCACAGCAAGCTCAAACTCTTAGTCTCAAGTGATCCTCTTGCCTCAGCCTCCCGAGTAGCTGGGACTACAGGTGCCCACCACAACACGAGGCTAGTTTCTCTATTTTTAGTAGAGACGGGGTCTTGCTTTGCTCAGGCTAGTCTCAAACTCCTGAGCTCAAGCGATCCATCCACCTAGGCCTCCCAGAGTGCTGAGATTGCAGACGTGAGTCATCGCGACTGGCCAATATCACTATTTTTCAAGAGGAAGCTGAAATCTGAGTTTAAATGAAAAATCTCCTTTTCCTCTCAATGTTAACTAATTTGCATATTTCAAAAACCCTTTCTGATAGGGGGAAATGGGAAGTGATTGCATAATAAATATGAGGTTTTCTTTTGGGGTGATGAATGTTTTGGAACTAAAAGTGGGGGGTGCCTGCACAACCATGTATATGTACTAAATGCCATTGAATTGCACTCTTTAAAAGTCTTCATTCATGTAAATTTCATCTCAATTTAGAAAACAAAAGCAAAAAAAAACCCTGTCTGGGATTAAATAAAATGCACCTGTGGGCCAGATACAACCTGAGAGTTTTTGAACGGGACCTCTGGACCAGGCTTCCCAGTCCCAATTCCCTGAGTGGAAGACATCCTGGGATCCCCAGCTTGGGCATTTACACCACAGGAGAAAAGGGCACAAACAGTGCCACTTGGAGTCTCCCAGAGTGAGTGAGATTTGAGGTGTGTTCCATTGCCCTGAAAAGCCAGGCCGGAGTTAGCCAAAGCTACCCTCCCGAGCTGTCCTGCTATTTCAAGCCAGAGCTGGTGGTCTTGCCCAGCCTCTGCCTATAAGACCTGGCATTTCCCACACCTGGATGCAAAGGTGCCCACACCACATGCTGCCAAGCAGGGTGAGTAGCGAGCTTTTTCCTGCAAACTGCTCCCCACATGTCCTCTGCACTCACTCATTCCCATGGCTTCTGCTCTCTTCTATTTCATCAAACCCTGGAAGATGCTCCTGCCACACCATGCCCCAGCCCACCATTTCGCCCTCGGGGGCTTTGTCTGAACCATCAGTTCTGTGAGGACAGGTATTTTTGGCTGTTTTGTTCACTACTGAGTCCCTTAGGGCCTAAATATTAATAAAACTTAGCACAAAGAGATATTTATCTAGCTTGGTAAATATCTGCTAAGTGAATGAATGCTGTTCTCTCTCTAAGACCCAGACCCAGATCTTCACCTGGGTGGTTCCTCTCATCTTTCAGGCTTCAGGGTCAGTGTTACCTCCTCAGAAAGGCCCTCCCTGCCCACCTTACCTAAACACCTATGACCCTTCTCCCTTCCACTTCCATCACCAAGTCATTCTCCAGAGGGATCAGCAAGCTAGATCCAGCCCCTGTTCATTTTTGTAAATAAAGTTTTATTGGAACACAGCCATGCCCATCCATTTGCAACCATCTATGGCTACCTTTGTGACAGGGTTGAATACTTGTGACAGAGACCATAGAGCTCACAAAACCAAAATATTTACTATCCAGCCCTTTACAGGAAAAGTGAGCTGACCCTGCTCTGCCCATTACCCTGCTTTCTTTTCATGTCATTTTTCACTATTGGAAATCACCTGTCTTTTAACATTGGTAAAGCAGGACACCATTGACGGGGTCAGGGGATGGTTCTTAATTAAAAATTTGGTCTATATGGAGCAACAAAAATTTTCATGGAACACAAAAATAGTATTGTAATATATATTTTTTAATTTCGACATAAGTACAATTTACAAATATAATACATTTAAAAATTATGTATAGTATTATTTTATTCTTTGGCATATTTCTCATTTGAGTGAATTTTTTTAGTAGATTGCTGTCGTTGTTTAAAAGGTCATGAAATTTTTCACAAGAATTTATTAAATTATATTTCACACATAAAATGGCTTTCAAAGTCTCAACACTTAATTGTGATTTTTCTGATGTCCACACTTTATTTACCATAGGAAAAAACGCGTTCAGTCGCAGCATTAGTTCCTGGTAAGGACAGCGTGTATCCCACAATTTTTAGTGCATTATTGTATAGAACATGGTTTGTTTCAAAATGATAAAATATTTCTAACCATTTGTTCTCTATTGTGATTTTTCCTGATGCCTAAGATTTAACCTTTTCCTTATCAATATATTTTTTTAATAATGATACGTCATAAGCCTAAGTTATCTGAATAGCTGATTTGTTGACATCACTTGTTTAACTAGCACTAGCATGCAATACAATGTGTATCGTCTGAGAGACAGTTACAAAATGTTTTCGTCATTGCCAATGCCAAAAAATGCCATTGTTCATTAAGTCCAAACAATGGTGGTCGAATTCTAACAACTGATCAACAATGCGAACATTGACAAGCAGTTCTCAATAATCGGTTCTGAACAATTATTTGTTATTATTAAAGTTTAACATTATAAAATTAACAAAAATAATATAAAACTCATATCCTGGCGAAATAGCCACATGGCAGCCGAAAACCATATATTCCCTTCCCGTTCTCCCACCGTTCCCTAGCTTATCGTGCATTGTTTCCAAAAATCGGGACTTTTTCAAAATCCCACAGGACACGGGACAAAATTGTTAAAAATCGGGACTGTCCCACCAAAAGCGGGACGTCTGTTCCCATTAGAAAGCAAACTTTACGAGGGTGGGATTTTAGTGTGTCTTGTTCACTTGCTGTTTCCCTGTGCCCAGAACAGTGCCTGGCACAGAGGAGGCCTGCCCATTACCCCTGTCCCATCCACTCCCTGCTCAGACTCATCCTCTGCCCTGTCCATGGCCTGGGTTGGGGGCTGACATCTGCTGATTTCTGCACTCAGGCCTCCAGGTAGATCCAATCAATAGCGAGGCCTTGCAGAAGTCAGGAAGGTTAAGAGGAGGAAGAAGCCCAGGTGTTCCCTTCCCACCCCTTCCTGCTCTACAGCACCTGCCAGCAGCCCCTCCTCTACAGCGCCACCTGTCGTTGGGTTTCCCCAGCTCCCTTCCCTCCCTTAAGACCTCCTCAGTGCCTCAGCATACCCTGTCTCTCCTTTGACCCCACCCACCTTGTTATAAATAATCTTTTATTAAACTCTCCTCAATGACCCAGTTAAAGTGTGCCTTCTACTCCCTTCTGGAACCCTGATAGAGCAGGTGCTGAATTAGTAACCAAATAAATGAGTTGATGGGTGAGTGGACAAGAGGAGAAGTAGAGGATTTAAGGACGAGGGTAAAGGTTGGAGCAGGATAAGGATTGCAGAGGTTAAGACCAGGGTAAGCGTGAAGATGGTGGCAAAGCTTCTTTGGTGAGGGGATTAGAGTAAGGATAAAGGTTAAAATTAGGGTAAGTTCAAGTTAGGGGTTGGGCTGGGATAGGGGTTAGGATAGGGGTTTAGGTAAGCATTAGAATGTGGATCTGTTTACAAAGCAGAGGAAGCTGGGGTGATGCAGACGGCCAGGTGGAGCTGCCCACAGTTGTCTCTGATGCAGTGTTAAGATTCTTCCCTCCATCTCTGTCCCCTGAGGAATGTGAGGTGACTGTCCTATATTAAAAAAACCCATTAATTACTCTGGCTGAAGGTCAGCCCCCCCCCCACCTCCACTCATGCCACAGACAGTCATTTAAACCACCTGCCAAATGATAGCCCATCACGAGGCGCGGGCACCACAGCTAAAGGACATTAGACCTCAGCCTGCAGCAAGGTCAAATGCAAGGAGTCCGGCACTGCCAGTGCCTTTAAAGGAAGGTACCATGCTCCACAGCTATAAATGAAAGACATTTCTCCCTTTAGATAAGCAATTTTTTAAGCTACCCAGAGCTGTTGCTTAGAATATACTCAGGAGCTCCCATCTGGCTTCTACCAGTGGCCAGTGCAGGCATATTTTTAATTTACAGAATTATAGATTTCTAGACTGTTCCATGTTCCCCACATCCCAGTTATTCAAAATTATAGTCACCATTTTGCCATTTCCCTGTCATACATTATTTAATGTTCTTCTTTAAATGAGCTCTCGCTCAGCCTCCATCCTCCATTTTTTCTAAATACATTTTTAAAGGAAACTTATTATTATCCATCAGCAAAGGAGAATAGTCTCCAAGCACCAGCTCCAGAAGCAGAATTCCTGAGTTTGAACACCAGCTCTGGTAGTTACTAGCTGTACGATGTTGAGCTGTACGACGTCAACCTCTCTGGGACTTGTTTTTCTCATCTGCAAAGTGGGAAAAATGAGAGTATCTTACCCCTTATGAGGATCAAATAAGTTACACATGTAAGACCTCTAGAGAGGTAGCTGGAACTAGTCGCACTGTGTAAGGTGGTGATAGTGGTTGCTGTTGTTATATATGGAAAACCAGTTTACCTAGAGAAAATGTAAACACAAAATAAAAAATAATGTCATTGAATTTTCTTAGTTAGAAAAAGAGATTAGCAAATGCCAGGCTGAAATCCATTGTTGTCTTAGTCACCAGGGGCTGCTCTAACAAACTACCGTAGACTCAGTGGCTTACACAACAGACCAACAGACATTCATTGCTCACAGTGGAGGAGGCTGGGAAGTCCAGGAACGGGGCACCGGCAAGGTTGGGTTCTGGTGAGGATGCCCTTTCTGGCTTGCAGACAGCTGTCTTCTTGCTGTGTCCTCAATGGCAATAAATGAAGTTTGGGTGTCCCCTTCTCTTACAAAGAGATTAATCCCATTGTGAAGCTCCACCCTCATGACATCATCTAAACCTAATCACCTCCCCAAAGCACCACCACCTGCTGGAGATGAGGGCCTCAACTTATGAATGTGAGCGGGACACAAACATTCAGCCCACAGTAATGAGCCATATTAGCACAGAGCTGAATTGTTCTTCATTAGGTAATCAGAAAGACTGGAAGAAACTGAAACAGGGAAGAACTTTCTAACTTTCTGCATGCAAAGAGATTTAAAGCTTGTGTCCTTGCATCATCTAAGATCATCCTTGATACCATACACTGTATTCCACTGTGGCTTCCCCCGTCATTTACAGGGGCAAACACAGGCCCGAAAGATGGAGGAGGCCTGCCCAAGGGCACAGTTAACACAGACATCATTCTCAGCCTGGCTGGAGGGCCTGTGAACATAAAGACCAGAATCCATCCTTGCTCTCTGTTAAATGGCCTCATGTGTTTAGACAGCCAGCATGAAAAGCCCTGAAATAGAATGGAAATAAACATTTGAGAAGCAGCGGATGTGGCCACTAAACAAAATGATTTGCCAAAGCCTCAAATATTTCCTTTTTTTTCTTTGTTATTTATTTCAGATTAATGTGTGAGTACAAACAACTAGGTTACAATGTTTGCATTTGTTTTGTAGTTGTGTCCTGCACCCAAGAAGTGTGCCGTATACCTTTACATTGTGCCCATTGAGTGGGAGCACACCAACCCCCTCTCTTCGCCTCTCTCTCCCTCCCCCACAACTTGAACTGATTTGAGTTTTTCTCTTATGTGGGCATGTGTTAGATCATCTCCTGGCTTCATATTAGAATTGAGTACATTGGATTCTTGCTTCTCCATTCATGTGATACTTTATTAAGAAGAACGCGTTTCGGCTCAGTGCCTGTGGCTCAAGTGGCTAAGGCACCAGCCACATACACCTAAGGTGCCAGGTTCGAATCCAGCCCGGGCCCGCCAAAACAACAATGACAGCTGCAACCAAAAAATAGCCGGGCGTTGTGGTGGGCGCCTGTGGTCCCAGTTACTTGGGAGACGGAGGCAGGAGACTCACTTGAGCCCAGGAGTTGGAGGTTGCTGTGAGCTGTGATGCTACGGCACTCTACCCAGGGGGATAGTTTGAGGCTCTGTCTCAAAAAAAAAAAAAAAAAGAATGTGTTTCATCTCTATCCCAGTTAATATAAAAGATGTAAAGTCTCCATCTTTATTAATGGCAAAATAAATCCCTGGCATACATATACCACAGCTTGTTAATCCATTCCTGGGTTAGAATCCCAGCCCATCCATTCCTTGGAATTTAGGCGGTTTCTACATTTTGATGACTGTAAATTGAGCTGCAATAAACAGTCTAGTGCAAATGTCCTTATGATAAAAGGATTTTTTTGTGTGTGATGCCACGGCACTCTACCCAGGGCAATAAAGTGAGACTCTGTCTCTACAAAAAAAAAAAATAGAGGCTCGGCACCTGTGGCTCAAGCAGCTAAGGTGCCAGCCACATAACCTGAGCTGGTGGGTTCGAATCCAACCCAGGCCCACCGAACAACAATGATGGCTGCAACCAAAAAATAGCTGGGCGTTGTGGTGGGTGCCTGTGGTTCCAGCTACTTGGGAGGCAGAGGCAGGAGACTCACTTGAGCACAGGAGTTGGAGGTTGCTGTGAGCTGTGATGCCACAGCACTCTACCCAGGGCTACAGCTTGAGGTTCTGTCTCAAAAATTAAAAAAAGGGGTTTTTTTTCCTTCTGGGTAGAAGCCTAGTAATGGGATTGCAGGATCAAATGGGAAGTCTAATTTGAGTTATTTGAGGATTCTCCATACTTCTTTCCAAAGAAGCTGTATTAATTTGCAATCCCACCAACAGTGTAAAAGTGTTCCTTTCCCTCTACAAACATGGAAAAAAAGCTCTTCATACCTAATCATCAGACAAATGCAAATCAAACCCCCCTTGAGATACACCACCTAACCCCAGTAAGAATAGCCCACATCACAAAGTCCCAAAGCTGCAAGTGCTGGCATGGATGTGCAGGGAAGTGGAGCAAAGTCTCAAATATTTTCATCTTCTCCAAGTTGTGCTTTTTGAAAAAAAAAAAAAAAAGCCAAGAACATGAAGGTTTTAGAAGCCCTTCCAGGGGTGGTAAATGCCTAAGTAATTTTATTTTATTTTTGTTGTTGTTGTTGTCATTAAAAATGCCTACGACATTCTCCTTTGGTTTTCAAAATTAATTCAAATTTGCATTCCTGGCCAGGTGTGATTGCTCACGCCTGTAATCCTAGCACTCTGTGAGGCCGAGGCCATAGGACCTCTTGATCTCAGGAGGTTGAGACCAGCCTGAGCAAGAATAAGACCCCTGTCTCTAAAAATTAGCTAGGCACTGTGGTGGGCACCTATAGTCCCATCTACTCACGAGGCCGAGGCAGGAGGATCGCCTGAACCCAGGAGTGTGGTGTTACCGTGAGCTGGGCTGAGGCCATGGCACTCTAACCTAGGCAACATAAGGAGACTGTCTCAAATAAAGACTCTTTATTTGCATTCCTAAATAAAAGATATAAAATAAAACACTTGGGTTGGGGGAGTAAAATCAGGAGCCAGGGCTTGCTGTGTGGTAGGTAGACAAATTATTTCCCCTTTCTCAGTGTCTGAGTTCTCTACCTGAAAAAACAAGGAATTGAAACAAAGGTCTCTAAGCACCTGCCACCTGCCTCTCCCATCTACACACACAACCATGAGCCCCAATTGGTCAAACTACCTGCTTCTTCCTCCCACCCCACCCTGCCCTTCCCCATATAGTTAAGATAAATCATTCTCCCAGCAACCCCGACTGGAGACTTCCAAGGCCCATTATCACTTTCCTCACATACATCCAAGTATCACAACAAATTTTGCTGACTCTCTGTCTGTCACGTCTTAATATAATGTCAGTACCTTCCAGATAAGAGTACTTCAAACATTGTCTCCTTAAATCCTTCTGATAGTTGGTAAGGGGCATCCTGCATTTTGCTTCCTAGTACCTACTCCCCCTCATCTAGTAACAGCACCTCTATTTTCTTTTAGGGGCCCTCTCCCCCATTCTTAGTCCATGAGGCTTGGGAAAGGCCCATACATCCCTCCTTCCTAGTCACATGATCTAGGCCTGACCTATCAGGTATACTACATCCTCCTGACCATAAGGATTGGCTCAGGAATGGGCATGTGACCTATGGTGAACCAGTTTATGCCAATCCTATAAATTGCATCAGAACTATCAGGAGAGTGGTACTCTCTTTTTCTGAGGACAGAAATGGCCTAAATAAAGCCAACACTGAGTTAAGAGGTAAATTCCCATCAACTTCATTGGGGCCTCTGAATCCAGCCATACCTGAAATTGGACCACTCTCTAGCAATCATATAACACAGTTATTTTAGCTAAAGAATGAAAGAGGATTGTCTTAGGTAGAATGGTGAAGTATGTGCAAAGGCCTTGAGGCAGAGGCATTTTTGTAAGACAGAAAGTAAGCCACTGTGGCTAGAGTTTAGAGAGCAGTGACAGGCAAGGCAAGAGTGGAAGAAAATGAGGTCTAAGGGAAAGACAAGGGCCAGACCATCTATGCTAGGCCACACTGAGGATTCAGATCTTTATTCCAAGGGTAATGCTCATACCTGCAATCTCAGTGACTTGGGACGCTGAGGCAGGAGAATCACTTGAGGCCAGGAGTTTAAGACTATGCCTGACCAACATAGTGAGACCCTCATCTCTTAGAAAAATGAAAAAAAAAGGCTCGGCGCCTATGGCTCAAGCGGATAAGGCGCCAGCCACATACACCTGAGCTGGCGGGTTCAAATCCAGCCCAGGCCCTCCAAACAACAATGACGGCTGCAACCAAAAAATAGCCAGGTGTTGTGGTGGGCGCCTGTAATCCTAGCTACTTGGGAGGTGGAGGCTGGAGACTCGCTTGAGCCCAGGAGTTGGAGGTTGCTGTGAACTGTGACACCACAGCACTCTACCCAGGGTGACAGCTTGAGGCTCTGTCTCAAAAAAAAAAAAAAAGAAAAAGAAAAAAACCCAAAAACTATAGCCCCGACCATGGTAAGGGGCACCTGTGTCCCCAGCTATTCAGGCAGCTGAAACAGTATGATCCCTAGCTTGGGTGCCAGAGAGAAAAAAAGAAAGAGAAAAAGAAAAAAGCAAGAAGGAAAGAAGGAAGGAGGGAGGTGAGGGAAGAAAGAAAAGAGGCAGGCATGGTGGCTCACACCTGTAATCCTAGCACTCTGGGACACCACGGCAGATGGATTGCTTGAGCTCAGGAGTTCAAGACCAGCCTGAGCAAGAGCAAAACTCTACCTCTACAAAATATAGAAAAACTAGCCAGGTGTGGCGATGCGCACCTATAGTCCCAGGTACTTGGGAGGCTGACGCAAGAGGATCGCTTGAGCCCACGAGTTTGAGGTTGCTGTGAGCTATGAGGCCAAGGCACTCCACCCAGGAGGGAGGAAGGAAGGAATAAAGGCAATCAGAGAGGTTTCAAGGAGAGGTATCATAATCTGATTTGAGTTTTTAAAAGTTCGCTAGGGTGAGGAGGCAGGCAGAGTGGATAGTGGGGTGGCCATCTGGGAACTGTTGTAATCACCAAGGGGGAGACACAGTGGTCTGGAACAGCAAGTGTTCATGCTACCGTCCTTGGAAGGACCACATAGAGGAGGAAGGCTGGCAATGTACTCTCCCTTTGCAGCTACATGATGTGAAAACTAATATGACTGCTGAGTCAAGATTTGCTGCACCCCGGCAGCCTGCCCGAACCTCCAAATCACAGAGAGTTAACACCATCAATAAATCTACAGTTGCTGAGAGACTGCGCTGCTTTGCATACATTCTAGGAAGCAAAGAGCCAGGAGCTGTTTCACTGGTGGCCTTCAGTCACCCGTAAGCTGGTAAGAATCCGCCAGATGGAGCCTCTTCTACCTGTTTGTCTTTTCCTGTTTATACCCTTCAATGATTTCTTCCCCTGAATGATATTTCCCTTGAGTTAAAAAGTGGCAGATGTTAATTATGAATGGAAAAGATTCCATTATAAGGGAGAGCTCACACATTATCACCTTCACCGAGGAATCAAGGTTGACATCATCAATAATGGCACAAATGACATCAAATTCCGGCGGATGGGATCCATTAGGGAGGACATGACATCTCAAGCATGTGCCAGTTTTACCAGAAACCTTTAACTTGAATAGTATCACCAGGAAGCAATCAAACAAATCCAGATTGAGGGACTTTGTACAGAACAACTGGCCCATGCTCAAATACCCATGTCATGGACGACATAAGGAGGCAAAGGAACTGATGACCAGATCAGTCCACAAGACTGAATAAAAATGACTACAAATGCCATGTAGGATCCTTGGTTGGATTCTGGTTTATAAATTAGCAGTCTATAAAATACATTATTGAGACAACTGAGAAAATTAAGATGTTGACTGCATGTTATAGAATAGTATCGTATCCATGTTAAATTTCCTAAGTGTGAACATCACAATGTAGTTATGAAAAAGGATGCCCGTGTTCTTAGGAGATGCACATCGCAGTACTGAAGGGGTGAAATGTCATGACGTCTGCCCTTAGTACCCAGGAAAAAATAATAAGATAGATTCGGAGATACAGAGGAAGATAGAGAGACTCATAAGATAGATAGAGAGATAGAGAGATGATAGATAATTACGACAGATAGATGAAAGATTAGATAGGTGATAGATAGTGAGCACCAACGTGGCCCAATGTTAAAGATGGCTGCATCAGGATACCAGGGATGAGGGTGTTCATTGTATATTAATTCTTATAACATTCCTGCAGGCTTAAAATTTTTCAGCTTAAAACGGGAGATTAGGCACAGAGAACACATGTCAAGCCCTTAGCACGGTGGCTGTATATAGAAGAGCACTTCAAAAAGTTCACGGAATGGCTTGGCACCTGTAGCTGAGCGGCTTAGGGCACCAGCCACATAGACCAGAGATGGCAGGTTCAAACCCAGCCCGGACCTGCCAAACAACAACGACATCTACAACCAAAAAATAGCCGGGCATTGTGGCAGGCACCTGTAGTCCCAGCTACTCAGGAGGCTGAGGCAAGAAATCACTTAGGCCCAAGAGTTTGAGGTTGCCGTGAGCTGTAATGCTATGGCACTCTACCAAGGGCGACATAATAACATTCTATCTCAAAGAAAAAAAAAAAAGATCTTGGAAAAACGGGAATTAAAAGATAAAAGTTAAAAATACATCTGGCCAAGAGTAGTAGCTTACAACTGTAATCTTAGCACCCTGGGAGGCCAAAATCAGAGGATGCTTGAGGCAAGGTCAGCCTGGGCAGCATAGCAAGGCCTCATCTATTAAAAAAAATTTTTTTTAATGGGCCAGGCATGATGGCGTTTGCTAGCTAGTTTGTTTGCTAGTCCTAGCTACGCAGGTGGCTGAGGCAGGAGGATCATTTGAGGCCAGGAGTATTGAAGCCGCTGGAACACCATGTGCCCCTATCTGATCTCATCCATCCTCCCTTCCTCGTTCCAAAGCAACAACCATCCAGAAAGTGGAGTTTATCATCCCCATACTTTTCTTTAACGTTTTACTATAAATGACATTTCCTCCAAACGTCGTAGTATTTGTTTTTGCATGTTGTCAAATGTGCGAAATAAATGGTCTTGTTCTGTTCAAATTCCTCTACCATTGACTTGTCCCTCTCAACTCTGTAGGATTCAACCATGTTGATGTGACCCACTCCTTTGCACTGCTCTTTCAGGGTATGGAACAACTGACTTCATATTCCTTCTTCTGTAGAGGGACATTTAGGGGGGAGGTCTTCCATTGTTGGCTCATATAAACAAACAATTGTTCTTGTGTGCCTACAGCCATACTGACAGTATATTACAATTGTCAGCCCCAATCTTCAACAAGGAAACTGAGGCTCTGGGAGCTTAAGTCACTCACCAAAGTCACACAGGCAAGACTCAAAACCAGGTCTTTTTTTTTTTTTTTTTTTGAGACAAAGTCTCCAGCTATCACCCTGGATAGAGTGCCATGGCGTCATAGCTCACGTCAACCTCCAACTCTTGGGCTCAAGTGATCCTCTTGCCTCAGTTTTTCTATTTTTAGTAGAGACGAGGTCTCACTTTTGCTCAGGTTTGTCTAAAACTTGGGAACTCAAGCAATCCACTGGCCTCGGCCTCCCAGAGTGCTAGGATTATAGGCATGAGCCACCATGCCCAGCCCACAACCAGGTCTTAACTCTCCGTCTTCACTACTCAGCTCTTCAAAGTTGCCCTCTTCCGAAATTGAGATATTCCCCACATTATCCAAGGCACAAGTGATGATCAAGCTATCTCTGTTCCCGAGATTAAAACTCATGAGCAAATAAAAATAAGTTTGCACTTCCTGTGTTTGAATTGAGTTTTTATTCTATACCAGGGAGAAAGGCTAATTAAGGATTTCCAGTACTCATGGACTATAATAAAAGTAAAAGGGTTTTGTAACGACTACCTCATAGAGGGGCTACAGAAGCTCTAATGCAACCCATGAATTTTGTTCACTTATTCCCCCTGCTGTGTGCTACCAACTGGTAAATTCATATAACTCAGGAACAGGCCACCTCAAAGGCCTGCAAGAACATTCCCAAGTCCAACAGGAAGAGTGCAGCTGCTTACGGAGCACCTACTATGTGCCAGGCCATTTCTTACCATTAAGGTTCTCAACAACCTTCACAATAAGGTAGGCACTGCTATCTCTATTTTTCTAAAGAGGATGGGAGGATTGAAGGCCTTCACTGCTTTGTCCAAAGTCCCGCAGCTAGTAAATGGCAAAACCAGGAAAGAAACCCAAGCCTATGGGGTTCTAAAACGCTGATGTTCTGTGAAATCAATACCCCTAGAACAGAATGTTCCTTCTCCACCTGATGCCATAAACTCAACAGTATTTAATGTCTTCAACTAAAACACCCATTTTAACATATCCCAAGCAGAAACCTGATCATTTATTCTTAAATCTAAAGATAGGAATCATATGGTCCCAAACAAGGATTTTAGTCCATTTTCATATGTGGAAAAAGTATTAAACACAATTATCAATGCACAATAAGGCACCGCTGCAGGGTGATTTGTGTAGCTGAGGTACAAGAGTTTCTTTCTGTCCATAACTCAACCCTTTGTGAGACGTTTTCTAAAGGCTCTGTACAAAGCAACACTTGGGGGAAATCAATCCTTTAGAAAGAAGGAAATTGATTTTCAAATAAGGGGGGGAAAGTAATGGTAATGTACAAAGCAACAATAAAACATGGATGAATGAAAATGGAAAAAAATTTTCTACTTTTTATAAGTCTAAAAATCCGTCAAGACCCAGACATCTGTCACCTCCTGAACAGACTTTTAATTTTAGAGTTTGCTTCCTTTACATTTTTTTTGTTCCCTCTCTTTCCATGGTTAGATGGGTTTAACATATGCTTGGGATTTCACAAACTCAGTTCTGGTAGGTGTGATGTCTAAGAATATCTGGAGCTATTTTCAAGAAGTTTGGTGATGATCCAGTCTTTGGCTCTCTTACTCTGTAGCCTGGTCACTGTGGCTGTCACAGTGACGAAGGACCCTGTCAACATTTACTGGGTCAGAGCCCAGGATGCCAAAGACCCTCAAATAGGCAGGAGAGTCCCATGCAGGGAAGTTCTGTCCACTCCAGAAAGCCAGTAAGGAAATGGGGGTTTATTCTGAGTCTGACGGGAAGCCCCTGGAGAGCAGGGTAGTGGCGGAATTCCATGTGTGTGTTTAAAAGATGGGGAGAATGGCAGGAGTGGAGCCCCTGTGGGAACAGGGAGACTGCTTAAGATCTTACCAGGTCTTACCAGGCAACAGGGTTGCCCTACCTTGACCGTCAGAGATAACAAAGGCCACGCCAGGGTGGAGGTAATAGAGATAAGGAGAAGCAACAGCCTGGGGATATACACACATTTTTTTCTGTTTGTTTGTTTGTTTATTTTAGAGACAGGTTCTTACTCTGTCCCTCAGGCTAGAATACAGTGATGAGATTATAGCTCACAAATTTCTAGGCTCAAGCTATCCTCCTGCCTCAGCCTCCCAAGTAGCTCGGACTATGCTTGGCTAATTTTTTTGTAGAAATGCGGTCTTGCTATGTTGCCCAGGCTAGTTTCAAACTCCATCCCAGGTGAGAGCCACCGTGGCCAGCCTGGGCATATGTATTTTGGAAGGGGAGTGGACAGAACTGGCTGATGGTTAGACAAGCAGGAACTGGAACATGAAAGGAAGAGAGGCAGAGCCAACCCTGTGTTTCTGGCCTAAACATCAGGTGGCAGTGATGCCATTGCCTGTGATGGTATAAGGTGGCCTTTAATAAGCTGGCACACCCTACCCTGTGACGACTCCAGCTCCCAGCTGCTCCCTTCAAAGAAGTGCCTCCCACAGCACCCTGTAGGGACCCACCTTCCAGGTTTAGATCTAACTCTACAAGCCCACTGATTGTGTTCAGCACCTAATTGTTATTTAGCAAATGAAATGTGCTATCATTTTCTTCTGTTTCCTTAGTCTTTATTTTGTATTCCTCAGAGCATCTAGCCCAATGCCTGGCTCATTGTACTTATTAGAAAGTATTCAATAACAATAAAAAGAATTGCCCAGGAGTTGGAGGTTGCTGTGAGCGTGATGCCATGGCACTCTACCCAGGGGGATAGCTTGAGGCTCCGTCTCAAAAAAACAAACAAAAAAAACAATAAAAAGAATTTTTTGGCTCAGTGCCCGTGGCTCAGTGGTTCAGGCGCCAGTCACATGCACCAGGGCTGGTGGTTTCAAACCTTGCCCCGGCCTGCTAAACAACAATGACAACTACAACAAAATAAATAAATAATAGCTGCGCATTGTGGCAGATGCCTGTAGTCCCAGCTACTTGGGAGGCTGAGGCAAGAGAATCGCTTAAGACCAAAAGTTGAAGGCTGCTGTGAGCTGTGATGTCACAGCACTCTACTGAAGGTGACATAGTGAGACTCTGTCTCAAAAAAAAAAAAAAGAAAGAAAGAAAAAAGCGGGGGCAGCATCTGTGGCTCAAAGGAGTAGAGCGCCAACCCCATAGACCAGAGATGGTGGGCTCAAACCTGGCCTTGGCCAAAAACTGCAAAAAAAAAAAGAAAAGAAAAAAGCAGTACCCGTAGCTCAGTGGGTAGGGTGCCAGCCACGTACACCAAAGCTGGCAGGTTCAAACCCAGCCCGGGCCAGCTAAAACAACAATGACAACTGCAATAACAACAAAATAGCCAGGTGTTGTGGCGGGTGCCTGTAGTCTCAGCTACTTGGGAGGCTGAGGCTAGAGAAT